>NC_043018.1:5219643-5234643 GCF_006345805.1 Octopus sinensis | reverse complement strand
TTTAATTTAATTTAATTAATTCGTTTACTAAAGTTTTGCCGAAACTATGCATAGTCCAGAGATGAAAGAGGTAAACGTTTTTATTTCTCTTTCAATTTCAGAATTACAACTATTAGCGGTTTGAGTTTGGCTGCTCTTTCTAGTGAGTCGAATGTCCTATTATGGTCATTCCTTATATTTTTGAGAGTATATATATGTATATATATATATATATATATATAAATATATATATATACATTGATGTATGCATACACACGCACACACACATATATATACAACATAGTGTATGTAAAATATATATATACATATGTATGTATGTCTCTCTCTTTCGCACTCTCCCCTACCTCTCTCTCTCTCCATACACACAGACGCATATATATGTAAGCGTATATGCATGCATGTATATATTATATATATATATATAATATATATATATACATTGATGTATGCATACACACGCACACACACATATATATACAACATAGTGTATGTAAAATATATATATACATATGTATGTATGTCTCTCTCTTTCGCACTCTCCCCTACCTCTCTCTCTCTCCATACACACAGACGCATATATATGTAAGCGTATATGCATGCATGTATATATATATATATATATATATATATATAAACACTCACACACACACTCACGATAACACTCACACAACCTGCAATGTCTTCGCTTATCCATTACTAACATCAACATCAACATCAACAACAGCAACAACATCAACAATAAGATGCTGTGTCTACAAATGACGTTTTGTCAGTTCTGAGATGTCTACACTTGAAACCAACACGGAACAATTCGCCTCATACGTGTAAAACATTGAATATTAACGACCAACAAACTAAATAGCCAACGTTTTAATAACAAAGGAAACACGCAATGTGTTCAAGAGCCCGGATGTTCATAGGAATCAGTTTGCGATAATATAGTTTTCTTATGATTTCCACTAAAATCGCACTGTGCATTTTCTATCACTATGCAACCATATAATATTTCTTGAATTTCTGCCTTGGCGTAGTATTGGACACAAACGCTTGTTTTTGAGTGTGTATAAGTGTGGTGTGCAGTATGTGAGAGAATGTCTGCCTGTACATATGCATCTCTATGCATCTAAGGCTATATATACGTATATATTATTAGACATAGTGTGTGTGTGTATGTGTGTGTGTGCGCGGTCATCGTGTCCAAAATTCTTTTATATAAGTATCAATGTATAAATATTTAGAAACACAAAAATACACACACACATGTGTTTGTATATATATATATATATATATATATATATATATATATATTTCTTATGCAGAGCCAGAAAGCCGGGATCTGGAATTATTCAGTCATTTTTTGCTAGTTTATTTTGTCTCTTTGCCTTCTCTCCTGGTGCTGTATGAACATTTAATGTGGTTTTAGTGTCATTATTTGGCTGCTATTACCAGCGTGGTGGTATCTCTTAGATACCCTAAAATATAATTTTAATAATATTTATTACTTTCGAAGGTGTTTATTCCCATGCTGGGTACCTGATAGGATCAGTAAAATAACGATCTTATCCTTATATAGAGCTGCAAAACAACTTTATGAATTTTAATAATAACACTTACAAACAGGTTTCAGGAACTGCAATGGGTACGAAAGTTGCCCCTATCTAAGCAAACCTGGTGATGGCCTACCCGGAATCACATATTTATGAAAAATCCAAATATAAGTACGGCCAGTCTTTCCACAAATACTTGTTGGAGAATTGGAAACGCTACTTAGATGATTGCCTCATCCTATGGTCCCACACACTCGACCAACTTATTGACTTCAAGAACCTTATCAACAGTGTAAACAACAACATCCAATTCACAATGGAATATAGTCAGGACCAACTCCCTTTTCTTGACATTCTAATCATTAAAAGAGGCATCAACATTGAAACTGACATCCATTACAAACCAACTGATTCTAAACAATACCTTCTATTTACCTCCAATCACCCAAAGCACACAAAGACAAATATCCCCTTCAACCTAGCGAGAAGAATCTGCACAACTTTCTCAAATGACACAACACGAAATAAAAGACTCCGGGAACTAAGGGCAATTCTTCTCGAAAGACATTACCCAGCATCACTAGTGGACAACGGAGTAGAACGGGCCAAATCAATTAACACCCAAGACTTACGAAAACCAAAACACATCCACAGTACAGTAAATAGCCTCCCCTATCTCTCAACACACAATCCAAGAAATGCAGAAGCTTACACAATTATATACAACAACATTCCACAGCTAAATCAAGACCCACGTCTAAAAAAATTACTCGCAGCCCATAAAATAATAAAAAGTAAAAGACAACCCAAATCCCTAAAAAACCTACTCACCAATGCAAAATTGCACAACACAAACCCACCGCCCACCGTCAGAAAATGTGGTCTTTCCAACTGCAGGACTTGCATCCATCTCATTGAAAGATCAGCGTACAAATTCCAGTCGCGACACACCTTTGTCATAAAAAAAAATTTCACCTGCGTATCAAAAAGTTTACTCTATGTCATAAGGTGTGAAGGGTGCCACGAAGACTACATAGGCCAAACGAGCCTTACCCTCAGAGAAAGGATGACAGTTCACCGCCAACAACTGAGGGACCCCACCAAAAGACAGATACCACTTAGTGGACACTTAGACCGCTGTGCACACAATAAGTCCCCAAAATTCTTAGTCTTCCCACTATACCAATGCCCGGATAACACCACAGACCAAACATGAATAAATAGGGAAAATAATCTTATTCAAAAATACAGACCACAACTAAACATACTCTAACATATCCCCCAGGCACACATCCAAAACAAACACACACAGAAACACATACAGATATACAAAATCACACACACAAACAATGCCAACCCCCGACGCAAATACACTTGCACAAGCAGAATATCCTCACACTAGAACACAAACCCTCACACATCCCAAGAAAAAAAACACATACACATATACACTTGCAATAAGATTTTAGCATCCATAACCAACACTTTCACACATATATACACATGTGAACACGGACATGCACACACCTACACACACCATCCCGAAATTACAAATCACATCCACACAAACACAACCACACACACAGATACACAAACATGCAACTACAAAACAACCCACACAAACACACAAGCATTTACTTACACACACACACAATACGCCCGCACCCCAGTAATAATATCACACACACACACTCACATTCAAAAGGAAAAAACACACATACACGCACATACATGCATACACACAAGCATGCATACACACATACATACACACACATACATGCATACACACAAGCATGCACACACACAATGACACACACCTCCCCGACAAATACAAGACACATAAACACACCCACACAAACACTCCTCACGCATACACACACATTGCACTAACGATACAAACAAAACAAATCACTCACAAATGCAACACACACACTCAGAAACTACAGAACTACATAAACCATACCCATACATATACACACACACAAACACACGCCACCCAGATAAACCCAGGCACACACGGACGCACATACGAACAAACACATATACACACACTAGCGCACACGCAACACACTAACAAACATTAACCACACACATACACACAAACGGGCACACATATACACACACCATCATACCAAATTTTAAAAACACACACAGACACATCAATTTTCACCACAATGGACCCTGGGACCAATCAAAAACGGCCCACGCACACAAACACCAGTATATATATATATATATACAAAGACACACACACTCACACCATTCTGACCTCCATACAGACGCACATATAAACACACATGCGCACACACAGCACCATGACAAATACCGATCACGCACACACATACACACACATACACAACAACAAAACAATCACACACACGGATAACAAACGGGCACACATATACACACACCATCCAACCAAATTTTACAAACACACACAGACACATCTATTTACAGCTCAATAAACCCTGGGACTAATCAAAAACGGCCCACACACACAAACACAAACACATGTATATGTATATACACACAAAGATACACACACTCGCACCATTCTGACCTCTAAAGACCAATCCCCCAAATCACTGATGCTTGAAGGAGAGACAAAAACACTTCTTTTCAGTTCCACATTACTCTTCCTTACCCCCACCCAAACAGATCTACACTGTCCCTTGAAATATAAAATAGTCGTTTACGATAACATGGTGAACCAAGTCAGTTTAAGCTGTAAACTTTTTTGAACTTATAATATTCTGTGTGATTATACAAAGATACAATACTAATATTCCACTGAACTTTTTTAATAATTCCTTCTGGAAACTATCTCTAACATTTTCTTGAGAATGTTTATATATGTTGTAATCTTTTGTGCCCAATATTTTAATGAACTTGTTCAAATTTTTTATATTTTCACAAGATTTTCCCTTGTAAACTGTTCTTAACATGTTCTTGTTATCAAAGAATGTATATATGTATTGTAGTATTTTGTGACAACGAGTTACTAACATAACCAAGCTTTTACATGCTACATTTGACAATCTTTTTCTAAAAAGTGAAACCGGTAAAGTAAATAAACATCGTTTAAAATTGTATTTTCAAACCTTCTTTCATATATAATTCAACTCGTGCGGTACCTTACAACTCCACTTTGTTATATATATATATATATATATATATATATATATATATTATATATATACATATTTAAGTATATAATTATAAATATATAAGTACAATTAAGGGCAGTGGAGAGAGAACGCTAATACGTTAGAAGTAGATGTCAAATATCTACAAACCACTCTAAATATGTTCTCCTTTTGGTACAATATGGGTGATTAGACACACTAATACATACGTGGAAAATGGATGTATATGTTGGTATTTGTACACAAGTATTTATCGGTATGTACATATATTTTTCACTTGTATGTGGTCGGTATATTCGGCTGATGAGTGTAAAGTCATTTTTATTACAAAACACGAAATCTTAAGATATAGGGTTGTCCGAAATTTTATAAGTCTTCTTGTCCATTTCCCCGCATTGAGCCTTGTACCAAAAGGAGAACATAGAGTGGTTTGTAAACATTTGACATCTACTTCTATCGTATTGGCTTTGTCCCGCCAGGGGCCTTAATCATAATTATCTCTCATATATAAAACTGAGAATGTGTGTGTGTGTCTGTCTGTCTGTCTGTCTGTCTGTGTGTTTCCCTAAAACTTGAAAACTACACAACCAATTTCATTCAAATTTTACACATGCCTTACTTAGGGTCCATGTGGTTTCATGGGGAAAAATGTTTAACTTATTGCCTAGGGCGAGCCCATATCAATATCATATCTTCTCCACTACTTCAGTATTACGTGTTAAAAGTAAAACAAAAACATTTCTCTATTTCATGTCAGATACTTTCACTTTAACAATAAAAATAATAATAACAATTGAATTATATGTAGTAAGTAATAATTAAAATCAAACTAAAGTATAATATAATCGTAACATAACAAAAGTAAAAATACTAATTGGTATAAAATTGCATCAATGACTTGAACTTGAATAAGTGGTTTCACGTGAAGGGGAATAAATTTAAAATAAAATTGGTGTGTAGAAATGGAATAGTCTAGATGGAGCTGTGCACATACCATTTACCACGGCTTTTACATCAGATTATCTACTAATTAGCTAGCATTAAGTATCTATATGAAGTTTGGCTGTATGTAATGTCTGTTTTCTCGAATAGCCGCTTCTACTGAGTACTGCTGTTGGTTTATTTATTATACATAAAGGACTATAGCTTCAACTGCGTACTGCTTTTTCATTCACCGTAAGGTTTGTTGTTATTATCATTACTGTTTAACTATTGTTATCACATTTGTTGTTTCCTCGTAAGGGAAACGTTGTGTTGCATTTGTTAAATAATTGTAAACTGTAACCCTCCTCCTTTGGTTAGTGTTTAAAAATTGAATTGTGTCCCTGTTTGGGGAAATTGACAATATTTTCCCCGTTTATACGGAAGCATTTTTGTTAGAATGCCTTTGATAGAAGAAAGTCCAGAAATGAATTTCGCTGCAGCCGTCGGCGGACGAGAACTCATTAAAATTAAAATGAAAGAAATACAAACCTATTTCGTATTGATCACCCACAAAGACGGTGAATCTAGGATAACACCACCAAACGAAATAAAAAATTAAATTAAAGAAAAGACTATTGTCTATAAAATATACAATGTTCAGAAAAAAAAGATTTGAACATCTGGAAGAAAGCACCATCGATAAGTGTCTTGGTGCGACTATGAAAGATATCAAGTGCTAACCAGAGGCGGTAAATTCGCCGCAATAGAAGCAAGGTTCGAGTCAACGGAGCGTGCAAGGGAGTACTCGACTCGAACCTTGCAAAGTGGAAATATTTTATTTTTACTTTATATCTGGGACGTAGGACGTCCCGGATAAAAATTTAAAATGTCCCCCCAGAAGTAGAGGTAGGTTGTATAGTAGCCACACTTCTATACAAGAGGGAGGACAAGATACAATTGATCGAAATTGCAAGAGACGGCCTACAATTCCAGTCTGTTATACATTTTAAGTATTGTTATCACTAGCGATATCAAGATATAGTTTTGTATTTTGTATTTTATGTGTAGATGTATATATATAGATGTACATGTAATATGTACACATATATACATGCACTAGCACTATGACCCAGCAACGACGGGTCATAATGCTAGTACTTTTATAATTATATACTTAAATATTAAGTTTACCGATATGGTGGCTATGATACGCTGGCCACTGATTTAATCATTTTAATCATTTTAATGAGTGTGCGTACACACACACACACACACCCATATACACACACAAACACATACACACACATGCACGTACGCAAACACAAACATACACATATAGGCACAGGTGTGGTTGTGTGGTAAAAAACTTGTTTCCCAACCACATGGTTCCGGGTTCAGTTCCACAGCGTGGAACCTTGGGGGAAAATGTCTTCTACTATAGCCTCGGGCCAACCAAAGTCATGTAAGTGGATTCAGTAGACGGAAACGGAAAGAAATCCGTTGTATACATACATGTGTGTGTGTGTATGTTTATGTGTCTGTTTGTCCCCCCTCCATTGCTTGACAATCAATTTTGGTATGCTTACATACTAGTAATCTATCATTTTGATTCGTTTAACGGACCTAGCTCTTCACACTTCGGGAAACGAAAAACTACGTTCGTTTTACGAGAGCACGAAACTTTAAATTGCATGGAGTCAAACCAAACAGTTATTGAATTATACATATATATATATGTGTGTGTGTGTATGTGTGTGTGTATGTGTGTGTGTGTATGTGTGTGTGTGCGTGTGTGTATACACACACACACACACATATATATGTTCTACTGTGCAGTACTCCGGTTATTGGCTTTATCTTTTCTACAACACAAGCGTGTGTATAAGTGAATCCGCACATACATCCATATATCTTTTTGTTTATATAATTATACGAGTACATGTGTGTGTGTGTGCTTGTGACTGTAGAATGTTGTGAGTGTGTGTGTATGTGTGTATATATGTGTGTTCTTGTGTGTGTGATTGTGTCTGTAGAGTGTTGTGTGTGTGTAAGTGCGTGTATATGTGTGTGTGTAAGTGCGTGTATATGTGTGTGTGTTTGTGTCTGTAGTGTTGCGTGTGTGTATATGGGTCTGTAGTCTCGCGTGTGTGTATGTGTGTGTATATGTGTGTGCGTGTGTGTGTGTTTGTGTGTAAGCATGTGTGTGTTGGAGCGTGCGTCTGCAAGAATTAGGTTCACGAATAATAACTAACACATCGTTGACCTAAATAATTTTTTCTATCATATCCAATGCTCCAAGTATTACTGGTATTGTTTTCACCTTCATGCCCCACATCTTGAATACTTTAATTTCAAAGTCTTTGTACTTTGACAATTTCTCCACTTCTTTCGGGGAAAATGTTCTTGTCAGAAGGGACTGCAATGTCTATCAGTAAGTTGCTGTTTTTGTTTTTCGCTTTGTTTTTTTTAAAAACACTTTATGATGTCTGGGCGATTAGCTTTACGTCTTTGTTAGTTTGAACAGGTTTATTCCAGATGATTGTGGCCTGGTCGCTGTCTTGTACCTTGTTTGGCATATGTTTATACTACGTTGGCTCAGGAAAAATATAAGAAATGGAAGCGCGACCAGGTTGTAAAAGATTTACACTGGAAACTCTGCCAGAAACGGGGATTTGAAACTGGAAACACATGGTATAATCATCGAGTGGAAAATATACTGGAGTCGGAGAAATGGAAGATATTGTGAGATTTTCCTTGAAACGTACAAGAAATTGAAAATAATAAACCGGTTATAACGATTATAGATAAGGAAAAGCGAAGTTGCTTACCTATCGACCCGACATGCCCGTTTGATTCCAGGATTGTAAAGAAAGAGGGAGAAAACAGCACAATCCTTTAAGATTTGAAATAGGAAGAATTTGGAGCATCTGAACAGTAAGGGTCGTGCCTATGATATTTGGTGCGTTGGGGGACAGTAAGCAAAGATATAGAGAAATGGCTGAAAAAGATTGGAATAGAATGTCCGGTAGAGCTTCTACAGAAAGTTTGTCTCTTACGGACAGCAAGGATTATCAGGAGGGTTCTAAGCTCTTGAAAGAATGCTGAAAACGTGTGGATACCTAAGATTGCAGGCAGTAACCCACTACCGACATAGATCCTACTAAGTATAAGATCGAACCTGAGCCAAACCAATATGATAGCAAAACAAACGGATGCAATACAATACCGGAAAAAGTTTACACTCACCCTGAAAGAGAACACACAACGCTGCACACACCTGAGCAACATGGTGGTGTGGCAGGTAATGCCTCAGATATATGCCTGAAACTATCCAATGTCGAAGAATAATATAAAACCTTTCTACTATAGGTACAAGGCCTGAAATTATGAGGTGTGGGCGGTAAGTCGATTACATTGACCCTAATATTCAATTGGTACTTATTTCTTTCTTCTGTAGGCAGAAAAGCCGATATTTTGGGGGAAGGGGATAATCGTTTACATCGCCCCCAATCACCACCACCCCACCCCTCCACCGTGATTGAAAGGTACTTAATTCTTCGACTCAGAAAGGTAGAAAGTCAAAGTCGACCACCGTGGAATTTGAACTATGAACGTGAAGACGGACGGAATGACGCCAGGCATATTGTCCGACGATCGAACTGTTCTGCCAGCTCACCGCCTTAATAATAATAATAACAATAGTAATAATAATAACAATAGTAGTAGTAGTAGTAGTAGAGTAGTAGTAGTAGTAGTAGTAATGAAAATAAGATTATCAGTGTTATTATTTCTACAATTATTAATATTACTACTGTTACTACTACTACTACTACTACTACTACTACTGCTATTACTATTACTACTACTACTACTACTACTACTACTACTACTACTACTACTACTATTATTATTATTATTATCATTTTATGCGTTTATTTCGTTTACATTTTCTTGTCAAGACATAAGCCATATGTGAACGAATTAATCAATACTAAGTTGTGAAAGATGAGACTAGTTTTGCACGACTAATTAAGTAAAACTAATGATTTTAGCGAAGTTATCGGCAGCATTAAAATGGCGTACATCCATCTGACGTCAGGAAGCTGTTATGGTAAAAGATATCCAAGGCATGTACTTGACATCATCTTTTCATATATTCATTTACATACACACGCACATGCATACTCCATAAGTGTGCGTGTCTCTGTGTGTCTAATATAATAATAATAATAATAATAATAATAATAATAATAATAATAATAATACACACACACACACACACAGATAGAGAAATTAAGGCCAACAGACCAGATATAGTTGTCAGAGATCATGAAGGAAAAAAATGCTTTCTAATTGATGTATCAATACCGGCAGATGACAACGTGTCTCTAAAAGAAATGGAGAAACTCTCAAAATACAAAGACCTGGAAATAGATGTATCTAGAATGTGGAATCTGAAAACAGAAACAATTCCTATCATAGTAGGTGCATTAGGCATGATAAAAAAATATTCAGACCAATACATAACAAAAACACCAGGACTTACAAACACATATAACATACAGAAAATTGCACTACTAGGCACTGCACACATCCTACGCAGAACACTTTCCATACAATAACCATCAGAGCATCACAACAAATCGCAGCACATACCCAAGGCACACAGAGCTGCGCTCGGTAGTGAAGTGAAAGCACGCTATAAAAATAAAACTACTGAATAATAATAATAATAATAATAATAATAATAATAATAATAATAATAATAATAATAATAATAGCAATAATAATAATATGAGGGAATAATATTCCAAACTTACAGGGAAAAATTCAATTTAGAAATACTAAATCAAATTTCACAAAATATTATATATATATATGAAATTTGGAAAAAAAACACCTTTTATCGATGAAAAAATCAAATTATACCATTTTTAAAAATTACATCTTATAGAAAATTTTTAATCGGGGGAATGCATGGAATAATTAATCAATTATTGAGATGTTCATAATGTTTAATTCTTGCCTGTATTCACCTGATGGAAACGGTTTTATTTGCATGATGTAAAACTTCTATTCATCGATAAAAAGAACTCGCCTGAAACAGCCGTAGTGAGTCAGCCATAATAAGGTGGTTATTTTCTAATTAGTATATAAATATATATATATATATATACATGTAAACAGATCTCTCTCTTTCTTCCCCTATTTCTCTCCCTCTTTCTCTTTCTCACTCTCTCTGTATGTATATATATAATATATATAATATATATATACATATATACATACGTAAATGTACATACTTAAATGTATACCAACACACACACACACACACATATATATATATATATATATAATATATATATATATATATATATATATATATACATATATATATATGCATATGTGGGCACAGGACATCACGAAACGTGTACAACAAAAGATATGATGTACGAGTACATGGAACATGAACACAAATGGAAAAGAAAACGAAGAAAATAAAGAACGACCTTTCATCAGTTGTTGGCTCTTTGTGTGTGTATATATATATATATATGTATGTATGTATGTATGTATGTATGTATGTATGTATGTATGTATGTTCATGTCAGGTCACTTTCGATTGCTACTGGTAACATGTAACCCAGTGCAACCTGTTGCATGGTCGGGTCGTCGGTGACTAAACCGGCAACCCCACCAAGCTTGCTTGGTGAGGAGGGTGTTTATTGGACACCCTGCGGGATGAAAAACAAAACCCGTCAAAGGGCGGAGGAACTCTTGAGAGTCAACAGCCGTCCAATAAATGTCTTAAAGCTGTATCATGCGCGGGGACATAGAAATAATCGGACTGAATACCCGATCGCGCGGTTAAACCATTGGGAGTGAAGGCCTCCTAGCCTTTGTTAGGGCATCCTTCTAGGAGAAGGTAACTCAGGTAACTGGGATAACTCCGACATAAAACCTGCTGCTCAGTGGTTACCGATGATGTTGACTTGTTCTTCTTTTCGAATTATGGCTGCTGTTGCTTAGTGAGTGGGATTGACGCAGTGCACAGCCTTTCCTCACTTTAAAAAATCTTCTTGCACAGGCATTGCACAATAACAACATTGATTAAGCTTCATGCAATGGCCATATTCGATAACGAGGGGGCAGCCTCCATGTATGTATGTATACATGCATGTATGTTTTATACAAAATTTCAAGATTAAACAAATCAGATAGTTCAATTGCAAAACAACAAGATCAGGTCGGTGATCTCCCTATCTTGTACAAACGACATTTAAAGACAAATACGCTCTTACTAAAGACGTATATACTCCGCTTGTGCGTACAATCCCATATGGCTGACTGAAAATACGACGTGTCATCAATATCGCACACGGGTGCAAAATCTGCACCCGTTGCACTGCACTCCATAGATTCCAGATCCAAGTGAATTGCAGATTCTGAGTAAGGTGAATGATAAACAAATAATAACAGATGGAGTGCGGTTCACTACAGCTGTTTCAAACGTGTTTTCATTGATGAATATCAATGTTACATCATGCAAAATAAAGAAATCGTTTTAATCAGGGGAATGCATGTAAGAATTAATCAATTATTGTGAGGTTCAAAATGTTTAATTCTTACCTGTATTCACCTGATGAAAATGGTTTTATTTGCATGATGTAAGACTTCTATTCATCGATAAAAACAAGTCTGAAACAGCTGTAGTGAGTGAACCATAATTTACCCTCTTTTGTTATTTGTAATATATTTAGTTATGTATATATATATATATATATAATATATATATATATATATATATATATATAGAAAGATACACACACTATGCATATACGCATACACACACACACGCACACATACACATATATATATGTAGACATACTTTTCTCCAAGTCTACGGAATTCGATACCAAATGTGGAAAGCAATTGAGGAAATGAGCTTCTAATGGCGCATGGCATGTGTCACTAGCAAACTTTGTTTAAAATAAGATGAAGATGCAACAAACACAGTTTTATTGAGAAATAAGCAAAAGAAGAATGAAAAGAAGAACAAAACAGCGAACGAACGAAAGAAGAAAGAAACTAGTCTGAGAAAAATGTAAAAGAAGAATGAGAATGAAAGAAAAACAGAACCAATAAAAGAAGAAAAGACATAAAAAAAGAAGAATGGAAAATTTCATTTTGTCAGGTGAAGAGGAAGGAAAAGGGAAAAGAGAAGAGAAGAAAGGGAAGAAATGAAGAAGCACAAATAAAATTAGAAAGAATGAAAGGAAGAAGAAGAAGAAATGATCGAAATAGTAGAACTTTTGTTGAACAATGCTTTAGAAAAGGAAGGCTGGATGGTTTAAACGTGAGCATGTTTAGCGAGGAATTGAATGGTGCTTTACAATTCTGTCAACTTTTCATCTTTTCAAGAGACAATACTTATAGAATTTACCGCCAAACATTTATTTGTCCTCTCTTTCTTTCTTTCCCTTTTTTTTTGTTTTGCAAAATAAACAACAAAAAAACAAATAATAATACATGGAAGCATACAAATAATTTTTCGGACAGTCTAGGTTCGTCCCTTGGTACGCGGTTCCTCGTCAGAGACCATTATACTTCCATTCTGACAGTGTCACCATAACATTACCATTCGCTTCTTTCTTTGTCATCTTAAGGTTTTCTCTCCTTAATTTCTTATTATTGTCATTGAGTTTTCGTATTCTCCCCCCCTTTTTGTTTTGTTATTATGATATTTTATGAGTTTTTATTTATTCATTTTTTGTTTCGCATTTTATGCTTCATATTCTTCTTGCCTTTTTTCCTATTTTTGCTAATCTTTACTTCGATATGTCGCTGTATTTTCTTAAATGTTTCTTTTTGTATTTCAAATGTGTCTAATGTTATTTTGAAGAATTTTTTCATATATTTTCATTTGCCTTGCATATATATCATTTTATTTATTTATTTTGGGAGAAGTTCTTTCGAAATATTTCTATATTCTTCTCAACCTTTTTTTTTAAATATATTTCCTTTTACTTTTCTGTCATCGTTGCTCTTCTTCCATGTTTTGCTTTTTCCTTCGCAATTTTGGATATTTCCTTTTCCACTATTTTTCTATATATTCTTATTTCTATGTTTTTTCTCCTACAGGATTATCATCATCATCATCATCATCATTATTATTATTGTTGTTGTTATTATTATTGTTGTTATTATTATTATTATATTATTATTATTATTATATTATTATTATTATTATTATATTATTATTATTATTGCTTTGTGAAGAATGGTCGATCGTCCTAGGGCAGTGCAATGGATTGACAAAGGATTGAGTAGGCAGAATTGTTAGACAAAATAGCCTTGGGATTTACTCATATCCTTAAAAATTTCTCCGTTGAAATGCCGCCAAGGTACATTTTGCCTTTCTTTATTTCGGGACGTACAAAACAAAGTACCTGTCAACAACTGTTTTACGGCTTTTGTCGGCCAAATCTGACCGAATATATGTTGCTGGAAAGTTCCCCATGCCGAAGCGAAATGTGTCCATTTGAAAAGCAGTCAGCTGACTATGATGATATCGAGTTCCATTAAGTTCTTGCTTTATATCCCTCCTGCATCCTTTTTATCTTTCATTCTTCCAATATACAAGACATACTTAAGTGGATTTTAAATTCTTTTGTCACAAAATTCATGTTGAAATACGCCGATTTTGTTTGAATCAATTTTGACAAAAAATAGAGAAGTTAGTAAAAATAATTTTGTTGTTATTAACTGGCGTTCGGAACATGATTTTAACGTGAAATTTTGATGGAAAATTTTAATTTGGATCACTTTAAAGCATGAAGTTTGTATCATCGCACAACGGCTGGCCTTTTGTGGGTTCGTATCAAAAGAGTAAGAGAGAAACTCGGTCGGTGTGTTTACAGGAGCTCCGACAGTGAAAGGAAAAAATATGAAGCAAGCACAAATGTATGCAACAGAATAACCTAAAGGTCGGTCAATGACTAAATACACCACCCAATTATAAACTCGACCTCTTCCGACCTTGCTTCTGCGCAATTTATATCCACTAAATTATATTCTCAACTCTAGGATCGATTTGAGGTTCGCTTAACAAAAGACATTTGTTCGCAATAACGTGTAGTGAAATCAAGAAAATGCAATCAAGCATTTGCCATATTGGTTGGTTGAGATACTCTCATGACCCCACAAAAACTGTAAAACAAAACCAGAACTGTGTCCCGCAAAGGATGCTTAAAGAAAGACTCTAAAGCTATGCATCCAAGGTAAAAAGCAAAAGTAGGTGTTACACGTGTGGTTGCCAAATCTGTTTAAAATCTGTTTCAAGGCAGAAAACGTGGAATAACCAAAGCAGGGAAGAGTATTAG
>NC_043018.1:5189643-5207143 GCF_006345805.1 Octopus sinensis | reverse complement strand
CCGTTGATGGACTACAAGTTATGAGGCTATCTGCGATGCTCTCCAATGTGTGAAGGCGACTTAACACGATCACCAACCGAAATTAGCCTGTCACGTTCCCTATTAAACGAATGTCGCTCTTCACCTCCCTCCACTTTCACTGTTTAGAATTAAGCAAGTTGGACATTTCCATTATGAACTGACTAAGCTCTTCGATTCTCTTATTGTTTCAGCTGTTTGTCTTGTAAATTGTGTAACTATGTGAGATGGGGGAGGGGGGGCGAGGCGTGGCCGTGGGGATAACGTTTCCATTGTTTCGCTGTAAACTATTGTCGTCGGTTCGTCTTGCATTCTGTCATTACTAACAACAAGTAAACTATACACACACACACACACACACACACACGTCTTTTATCTTTGCCTTGTTTCAATCATTTGACTGGCCATACTAGAGCAACGCTTTGATTGTCTTATTCGAACAAATTGTCTCCAGTACTATACTTATTCTGAAAGTTTCTCTTGTCGAAACGCTAAGTTACAGGGATTTAAATACAGCAACACTTGTTGCCAAGCGGTGGTGGAAGACAAAAACAGACACACCGACACACACACACACACACACACACACACACACATAGATGTATAAGCGTGTATAAAAATATACAAGACGGGCTTCTTTCTGTTTCCATCTACCAAATTAACGTCTACCATATATCGAGCCTCCTCCATTTTCAAAGAAGTATGATTCCATGGAGATTTACCTATTATTTCTAATCGTTCACGCATCAATATCTTTCACTAAAAAAATTTCAACGCTTCCTGCTACGATTAAATACTTCACACACACAGGCAGCACACATGCACGCGCACAAACATACACATATACAAGCACCCATGCACACTCATACACATTCCCATCTATTTATACACACACACACACGCACACACAGAATGCACGTGGCTTAGTGCATTCGGTTCACGATCATAAGATAGTGAGTTCAATTCCCGTCGACGCGTTGTGTCCTTGAGCACGACACTTTACTTCACATTGCTCCACTCCACTCAACTGGCAAAAATGAGTGCCACCTGTTTTTTAAAGGCCCAGTTTTGTCCCTTTCTGTGTAACGCTGAATCTCTAAGAGGATTGCGTAAAGTGTACGCGTGGCTGTGGATTGCTCAGCGGCTTGCACGTTAATTTCAGGAGCAGGTTGTCCCGCTAATCGGACGTAGTGGACCCCTTCGTCGTCGAAACCGACGAAGTAACAAGATTATTATATATATATATATATATATATATATATATACATAATCTTGTCTCAGTTTGTATTATTGTATTATATATATTATATATATATATATATATATATATATATATCAAGAGAGAGAGAGAGAGTGATTGATAACGGGATTCATCGGAATCTAGACGCATCAAATCGTGGGACTCCAGTGTACTGGCCACGTAACATAACACTGGATGCACACAGGTGCCCTGCGTTCGCAGTGTGCCGAAGG
Organism: Octopus sinensis; assembly: GCF_006345805.1. Taxonomy (NCBI): domain Eukaryota; kingdom Metazoa; phylum Mollusca; class Cephalopoda; order Octopoda; family Octopodidae; genus Octopus; species Octopus sinensis. The sequence continues at coordinate 5,205,652 of NC_043018.1, read as the reverse complement.
TATATATATATATATATATATATATATATATATATATAGACTAAAAATGTCTATTCGTTAAACCTGGCTGAAATTGGTGGATGGGCTATGTAGCTGAACTGGCTGCGCACGGAGCCATGGAAGTTTTGGTGTCGTGTTCAATTTCCTGTAGACCGGCCTATCTGGAGCATATATCATCATTATTTAAAAAATATATATAATGACATTATTCAGTTATTATTATTCCAAGTTTGGCATAGCTATAAACTTTAAACCCCATTTGTATTCTTCTTTACACACACACGCAAACACACATACATGCGCACATAAGTTAGCAGATGCAGTGGCTGCCTTTACTGTATTTTTTGGAAATACTCGTAAATTTTGTCAGTGTCTTCTAAACTATACTTTAGTTTCTTGCTCACAATTTAGATACTTAGGTGCTACATATAATATATATATATAATTTTGTTATTATTTTTGTTCTACTGTCGTTGTTAGGGGGATTAACTTCATTTTATAATTAGCATTTAAATAGGAGACAAAGACTAAAACAATGTGCAAATGCATATATCGCCCCTACCAATCCTTCATCCCTAAAACATATTTTTTTATCTCCATCTCTGATTGAACGGTACTGCTCACTTCGAGAAATATCGTTCTAAACTCTTGAATTATATAAATAACGATGAACTTAAACATTTATAATGTACACAGATATATTGAACGGTGCCAGCGCGTATGAAAAGAAACGCAATGCCACCTCAGAATGTAGTCGACGGATCATCAGATACCGGCGTTTCGATTTGATTTCCCCAACTTTGATGAAAACAGGAGAGTTATTTGACATATGTATGTAACAGAAAGATTCCGTAGATAACTCTCACTTCATCCGAGTTTATTGACGTGGACTGGTGTATTAATGGCTGTACATGTGATTACGTGCAACTGGCCAAGCATTTATTGGTTAGGGTATCCGGCTACCAATCGTAAGGCTGTGTGTTCGGTTTCCGTGGGTGCATTATGTTCTTCAGCTAGTCACTTTATTTCCCGCTGTTCCACTTCCCTCAGCTGGCAAAAGTGTGACGAGTACAAACTCGTCAAACTGTGTCACACTGAATCCCCCTGAGAACTACGTTAAGGGATACGCTTATTTTAGGCTATTCCGTTGACCAGATCAACTGGAACATGCATCGTCGTAACCGACGGAGTGTCAGTCATGGGGGAATAAATTGTTATTGCAGTGGCATTTGTAGAACATGATGTTAGCTGTAATGATGTAGTCGTGTACATGTTGCTATGGGGATAATATGCTGATAATACTATTCAAGTGGCAGGGGTAGTGGTGTGATGATGGCTAGTGGCACGATGGTAGTACTGTTGTAGTACTGTATAACAATGATGGAGATCCTTTTCATTCCGGTATGACGAAATCCTAATTCTTTTATTATTGGAAAAAACACATGGATCCATGGATTTTAATATGCTGTACATGTGAAGACTAAATAGAATTCTTAGATACATAATTTGAGTTCAAATTGTGATACAAGACCAGTAATTTCAGAAAAATGGGATTGTCGATTCCATCAACCGCAGTGTTTGACTGGTACATAATTTATCGATCCCGAAAGGATGAAAGGCAAAGTCGACCCAGGTGGAATTTGAACTCAGAAAGTAAAGACGGACGAAATGCCGCTAATCATTTTGCTCGGCGTGCAAACGATTCTGCCAGCTCACCGATTCCTAATTATAAAATGTAAAATGTAAAATATAAAATCTATATACGCGAAAGCAATGATAGATAAAAATCTTTGGGTATACTCCATAATAAACTTTTGAAAGAAGAATAAACACTGCTGGCTCACCAGACATTTTAATAATTGGTATTTTAGTTTATGTAAAAGATATAAACTTTTAAGAACGTGGTAGTGCAGGAAGGTTGTAATGATGTTAACTAACGTGATTTAATGGGAGGGATTTGGCTGCTATTTTGAGCAGATCAACCTAAGTGAACATTTAGATGTTCATTTTCCTTGGTGACGCTGGTTATTTGCGAAAAGCAAATACCGGAGTTGTCATTGACGCTGCTGCTGCTGCTGCTGCTGATGATGCTGCTGATGATGATGATGATGATGATGATGACGAAGACGACGACGGGGAGGAGAAAGAAGAATTAATGGATGATTGTAAATGTGTGGTGGTGGTGGTGGTGGTGGTGGTGGCTACACATGATTACGGTTAGGTTTAAGGTGGGTATCATAGAAGATTGTGAGGCATATGTTAGAGATGATGATGATGATGATGGTGATGATGGTGATGATCATGATGATATTAGTTATAATGTCGAAGTGGTGATGGTGGCTATGAGTATAAGGATGATGACCGCCATCGTCGTCATCATCATCGTCGTTATCATCATCAACATCATCATTATCATCATTGTCGTCATCGTCATCACCATCATTGTCATCATCACCAGGATGTCAGTACCCAGGACCCTTACGAAGACCACATCTCCAACATAGACGACGACGACGACGACGATGCTGCTGCTTTCGGTTAAAGAGGAGGAGTAGGAAGAGATGGATTCTGATAATGACGATGACGACGACGACGGCGACGACGACGATGATGATAGTGATGATGATGATGATGAAGTTGATGCTGGTTGTTGTGGTGATACCAGTGATAGTGTTTTCTGTTGTTGTTGTAGTTATTTTTGTTGGTAGGAGGTGGGTGGTCTAAATTGATGAGCATAATCAGTTCCACCACATCAACAGACGGAAGAGAGAAGAGAGAGAGAGAGAGGGAGAGAGCTTATGATATAAGAAGAGAGAAAGAGAGGGGGCTGAAACAAAAGACGAAAAATGACTTCCAGGCATCCATTTTCAACTGACAACGTTTATGTGTGTGTGTGTGTGGTGTGTGTGTGCATTTGTGTGCGTGTAAGTGTGAGAATATATGTATGGTATATGTTTTTATATGCATACACACACACATATAATATAGATACACACATATTATTATATATATATATATATATATATATATTATATATATAATATATATAGAGAGAGAGAGGAGAGAGGAGCGAGAGAGAGAGAGAGACATTATACAGACACACACACGCAAACACACATACGGATATATAAACATGCATAGATATGTATTTGTATATATGTTCATACACACATACACACATACGTAATATATATAGATATATATATATACACACACACATATATACATATATATTTTTACATATACACACATATATATATACATAAATATGTGTTAATATATATGTGTATCAATCTATATATGCATACATAAACACGCGCTCAAACACACACACTCATACACACACACTCACGTACGCATATATATATATGTGTGTATGTGTATGTGTGTGCGTGTGTGTGAGTGTATATATATATATGTATATATATGTGTATATATATATATATATATATGTGTGTGTGTGTGTGTGTGTGTGTGTGTGTTTGTGTGTATGTGTATGTGTATACAGAGAGAGAGAGAGAGAGAGAAAGGGTGTGACAGAGAGACTGATGAGGAAGATGTGAAAATCTGTGTGTGTGTATGTGTGTCGGGGTGGGTGTCGGTTTTATCTCTCTTACTTGACATCTGGTTAAATGACGATCATCATCCTGAGAGGGGGGCTGCAAAAGGTGCTTCTGATGGGGAGGAGGGGGTTTGATGTAAAAAGGGTTGCTTTAGTCCTCAATCCTAACAGAAAACGTTTAGGTGTGTACGTGTGCGTGTGCGTTCGCGCCAGTTTGTGTCTGTTAGCATTGTGTGTATGTATGTATTTTTGTATGTGTGCGTATGTATGCATGTATATTTGTGTATATGTATTTATGAGTGTTTTCTGTAATTTTATACCTATAAACACACAAGCACACACACGCATGCACACACACACACACACATCAATATTTTGCATAAATTGGAAGTTTGTTCACATTGTCTTTTGTCTTATGCCGGTATATTGCAAGCAGGTGTGCAAGTGTGTGTGTGTGTGTGCACATGGATATGTGGGTGCGTGTGTGTGCGCGCGCTTGCGTGTGTATCTATACATACACGTTTTCACAGACGTAAATGTATAAATATATCTTTACACAAATACATATATGTATTTAAATACACACATTCAACCACTAAAACATATATGACAACACACACACACACACACACACACACGTACATACACATATACATGGGGAGTGAGAACTATAGAGAGAGTGGGGGAGAGAAAATAGATAGATAGACAGAAAAAGAGAGGGGGAGGAAAGCATGAGCAGGTTACCCGGTGTTGCCCGGAAAGAAGGCACTGTATTGTATACGATGCCAATTCGGAATAAATTTGGTAATTGCTGTTGAGTGCTTATATAATTTGTTGCAATTACTCAAGATATGTCTTTGGCTTAAACGTTTACTTGCGCCTCAATATATCATTATATAAGCAAATAACCCAGTGTTATATTGCGGTGGCTCTGTACTCAATGTATCGTGTATGTAGAAGTGGAAAGAAAATTCGAAATGAAATATGAACACGAATAACGGAAACCGACTGAAAGACAAGGAAGCATGAAAATTTTCTCATCAATGATTGCGACTCCGAGTAGAAGAGCAGTGTATGTATGTATGGAGAAAAGAGAGAAAGAAAGAGAGAGAGAGGTTATATATACATTCATATACGAATATATATATATATATATATATATATATATTATATATTATATATATATATATATATCTTTGTATAAATATATGTATGTATATATATATATATATATATATTAGTTTTTACTTGTTTCAGTCATTAGACTGCGTCCATGCATAAACACCAACTTGAAGAATTTTTAACAGAATGAATCGAACCGAAGATTTTTTTTTTTTTTTTTGTAAGGCCGGGTACTTATTTTTTCGGTCTCACCTTTGCCGAACTACTAAGTTACGCAGACGTAAACATGACAAAACCGGTTGACAAGTGGTGGTGTGTGAGGGGGTGGACATACACAACACACACAAACATACACACACTCACACACAGATATATAAAATATTTTTCGGGAATTGTTTTTTCTCGTGAATTATTGGCTCCGTATTGAAAATATACATAGCAACGTGATTTACTGCATCACCTGCTCTTTCTGAGGAAGTATGTGTCAGATGAAGAGAGAGAGGAGGGGAATCAGATGAAGAGGGGAGGGGAATTGGGTCAATATAGACAAAAGATTGAAAAGAGAAGATTAATCTCTGTTCACGGCGAAGGCGGGAGTCTGGATGGCCCCTGTGCACAGGTGTTTTAATGAATGACCGGTAGAATAGAAATAGCGTGAGACCGGGGTGTCATTGCCGAGTCTAATGCCCCGGACGTGCTCCGCGAAACGGTCAGCCAAGACGTAAAAGACTATCTCACCCTCCCAAGCGTCAAACTAATATACCTGCTTTTTGCTTATACATCTGTCTTTGTCTTTTGTTTTTCTGTAAATTTCAACTATGTATATATATATAGGTGCAGGAGTGGCTGTGTGGTAAGTAGCTTGCTAACCAACCACATGGTTCCGGGTTCAGTCCCACTGCGTGGCACCTTGGGCAAGTGTCTTCTGCTATAGCCCCGGGCCGACCAATGCCTTGTGAGTGGATTTAGTATACGGAAACTGAAAGAAGCCTGTCGTATATATTATATATATATATATATGTGTGTTTGTCCCCCTAGCATTGCTTGACAACCGATGCTGGTGTGTTTACGTCCCCGTCACTTAGCGGTTCGGCATAAGAGACCGATAGAATAAGTATTAGGCTTACAAAGAATAAGTCCCGGGGTCGATTTGCTCGACTAAAAGGCGATGCTCCACCATGGCCGCAGTCAAATGACTGAAACAAGTAAAAGAGTAAAGAGTAAAAGTGTATATATATATATATATATATATATAGGACAGGATTCTCCCAGTTTCCGTCTACCATATCCACTCACAAAGCTTTGGACAGCCCGGTTGATATGCAGTGAGACAGTTGGACAGCCCAAACGTGATATGCAGTGAGACAGAACACGAAAACATGTGGTTGGGAAGCCAGCTTCTTATCACACACCGCCGTACCTGCGCCTGTATATCTAATGGATAGATAGATACGTATATATATATATATATATATATATATATATATATATATATATATGATTTATAAGTAAGAGCAAAAGAAAAAATTTCTAATGCCAAAATATGCCGAAAATAGACACAACCTCAATAACCATGTAATTTATCACTACAAGCACGTGGTTCGAAGAAAGCCGACAGAAATTTCTAAAAAATCGCGTTATTACCATATCGCACCCGATTTCAGAGTTAGTTCATAAGAACCTTCCCTTCATCAGTGATAAATGCGACAAGAAATAAGTGAAATACTTACTTATAGCCATGGAAGAAGGGAAGGTTCTTATGAACCAACTCTGAAATCGGGTCCGATATGGTAATAACGGGATTTTTTAGAAATTTCTGTCGGCTTTCTTCGAAACGCGTGCTTTTAGTGACAAATTACATGGTTATTGATGTTGTGTCTATTTTCAGCATATTTTGGCATTAGAATTTTTTTCTTTTGCCCTTATTGTTTATAAATTTAACCTTTAAAGATATTTTTTTAATATGCTGGCCCTTGATAAAATTTCTTTCGAAAAATCTTATCCTATATTAGATATATATATATATAATATTTTCCTGGTTTACGTGTATCAATGTTGGGATTTGTCAGCATACAAGGAAGCGGCCTTTAGCTGTTTGGTGGTGATGATGATGACGATGATGACGAAGACGACGACGACGAAAGTAATCTTATAGTATATCGTCTATGGCTGTGTTCGTTGAACAGAACACAATAAACAACATGCATCCCATTCCAGAGTTAAGTGCACTCTCCGTTGGTAGAATTGTTTTCTCCCGGCAAATACCAGAAATCAGTTCAAGTCATGACGTCATTCATTATACGTAACAGATTATAAATAGATAAATATGTATATATGCTTACACATGTGTGTGTGTGTATGCCTGCGCTTGTGTGTATGTCTGTGTATACACACATATATACATACATATATATGTGTATGTATAGGAAAAGATAAAAATAAAATATGCATATGCATATACAAGTATTTGTTAGTGCATGTCTATAGTTTTAGATGAGGTAGAGGGTGATAACGTTTAGGAGGTTATATATACGCTAATGTGTATTAGTATATACGAATTCACACACATACACACACACACACACAAGCACATACACACACATGTATATGTATGTATTTGTATACATACATATATATACACAGTGTATGCATATACACAAATATCTACATGAATACAAACATACTTTCGAGCGCATACATTCATATACACATGCATATATTCACACACGGACACATATCTACATATCCAAACATGGTTATAATTTTGAAATATCACCTGCCAACTTTTACCTTGTTTTTTTTTCTCATTTTTTAGTGACATTTTGTGTTTTTGTTTTGATGTGTTGCCGTCGTCGGCGTCATCTTTAAATTTCTCTTGCTTTTGGTTTCCTTTGATGTTGTTGTTGTTGTTGCTGTTGCTGCTGTCGTCATCCTCGTTAATAAATCTTGACTGATCCACTTAATTTTCGGGTAAAATTTTGAAATATTCTTATTCCCAAGAATGTCGTCCATTTCCTAAATGAAGACCTGAAGAATAATTACCACTTAAAAACATCAACACAGCCAGCGCCACCATCGCAGCTATTGACGCTGTTGCTGCTGCTGCTGCTTCTTCTTCTTCTTCTTCTTCTTCTTCTTCTTCTTCTTCTTCTCTTCTTCTTCTTCTTCTTCTTCTTCTTCTTCTTCTATTACTACTTCCACTTCTTTCTCTTCCTCTTCTTTCCCTCCTCCTTCTTCTTCTTTTTCTTCGTCTTCTTTTTTTCTTCTTCTTCTATTACTACTTCCTCTTCTTTCTCTTCTTCTTCTTTCCCTCCTTCTTCTTCTACTTCTATTATTACTTCCTCTTCTTTCTCTTCCTCTTCTTTCCCTCCCATTCCTCCTCCTCCTCCTCCTCCTCCTTCTTCTTCTTCTTCTACTTCCTCTTCTTTCTTTTCCTCTTCTTTCCCTTCCTCTTCTTCTTCTTCTTCTTTCACTTCTTCTTCTCTTCCTTCTCCTCGTCCTCTTTCTACTCCCCCTTTTCTCATACTCCCCTACTACAACTAGTACTATAGCTATTACTAGTATACTACTTCTAATATAATAGTATCACAACTACCACTGCCATACTACAGCTAGTACTATAAATAGTAGTAGTAGTAGTAGTAGTAGTAGTAGTAACAGCAGCAGCTGTACATTGGCAGCATCAATCCCATCAATCCAGTATAAAATATCTGAAAATGTAGAAAATATTCGATCGTGTATGTCATGGCGACAATGTTTGAGAAACAGACGAGGTGGTCACAGCCGAAGCGTCTGTGATCATAAGTTTTGATGACCTTTATGCAGGCGAACCATAAAGCCCCAACGACCCCATCGCTACAACCATTGTTTAATATGGAAGCCTATATGACTACACGATATGCTAAACTTCTCCCCAGATCCTATCCGTACAGTATTGGTTTCAACTTTTCTCACAAGGCCCGCAATTTTGGGTGGCGAGGGCGGTGGGGATGGTGAAGTCGATTACACGAACCTTAGTGTTTTACTGGTACTTATTTTATCGGCCTCGAAGGCATTAAACGGCGGAAATTAAACTCAGAATGTAAAGACGGACGAATGGTCGCTTATGTACTTTGTCCAGCATGCTAATAATTCTGCCAGCTTGACGCCTGACATCTTTATAGGACTGAGAAGAGAAGAAACACAGAACATTGGATAAGTTAAGTCACTGCTGTCATACACTTCATCAGAAGGCTGCTTTATTAATGTGTCCTCGGTGATACAATATCAACAACATCAATGTCAACAATAGCAACAAGCTTACTCCTATTTGTATAAGTCTAAGTCCTTTGGCTTCTGAAGTAGGGGTCGGTCAACTGTCGCGTGGATAATTCCTACTGAGATAGAAATATATTCTCTCGTCTTCTGAACAATAAACCGGTAATCTTCCTCAGTTCGTCTTTTGAAAAATTCCTGAACTTTGAGATAATCTCTTTCTCACGTGCTCTTAATTGCCGTTTATTAATAGGCGGAGATAATTCTAATAATTAAAGAATTTCTATTCTATGCTTTTGGTATGCCTCTGTTTGTCTTGGTTGTATTTGTCACTGGCCACAGTAACTTATTTCCCCCAGATCATTTTTGTTTAAATTATGCAAAATACCCTGCCATAAACGTATTCTACTCTTTTTTTGTTTAGCTTTTTTTTATAAGTCTGAATGACTTGTCTATTGGAGATAAGGTCGGGCAGTGGCCGTGCCGAAAACCGAGAAAGAGACGTGTGTCTACGATTCGCTTCTTACCTTCAGGCAATAAAGCTGAATTTTCTTTGTCAACTTTGGAGGAAATCTTGAATCTTGAGATTATCTCTTTCATTAAGTGGAGCTAATCTTCATTAGCATTTGCTAATTATGATATATAATCTGGGTGAGTTGATGATTATAATGAAACAGCAACGTAAGTTTTCTGATATTTGATAGAGTTGATCCTGTTTATGTTAGATAAGTAGACCCGATAGTCGAGGGAAGATCCCTGCTGGCGTATTCGGTGATGTGGTACCATGGCATAAGCTTATGGGTTCGTGCTGCATGGTTCTGGCCAGTCAACTAGGCGCATATTATAGGGTCACGCGATCAGGGCAAGGCTGGAGCGTCACAACAATAACAGCAACAACAACCAAAACAATGACTGTATCACTACCATCAGCGTTTCCACGACTAGCACAAATACCACCAAATCATTATCCCACTAACTATAAATATGTGTGTCGTAGAAGTAATGAGGATGATGATGATGATGATGATGATGATGATAATCATCATCATCATCATCATCATCAAGGCCACAACTTCCACCACATCCATAATCATCATCATCATTAAAGCCGGCCGTCATCGGTGTCAGTGTTGTCTTCATCATTATCATCATCATCATCATCATTATCATTGACACCAGCAGCAACAGCAGTTTTGCAGTCGTTGTCGCCATCGCCGCCAGCGTCTTCGTCGTCATGATTTTCTTCATCATCACCATTGTTGTAGTCGTTGTCAGCGTCGCCGCCCTCACACATACCACCACCACCACCACCACCACCACCACCACCATCAACTTCATCCTCATCATCGTCCTCTTCGTCATTGGATGTTTAGCTTCCATGACGCCACAACCTGCTGACATTTGGGATTTCATTGGGAAACACTGAATTATAGATGCGTCTCATCCATAAAATATTATACACGCTGTTGCATATATACACCAACAGCAGTGTGTATGCACCGACCTCACAAACACCGTACACACGCACACACATACGCACACACACACACACACACAGAAATAGGTCTTATGTGAGTCGATTTGTGTATGTAAATTGTCATGCAAAACAATGTTATACACACCTTTCATATATACACAATAATTCTAGGAGGTGCATGCGTACAAATAAGTGTATATAATCTATTTTACAGCAATCATGCATGCGCATACAGTTCTACAAAGGCCTACCTGCACGCAAACATGTACACCTTTACACACATATGTGTAAATATATACATTATATTATATATGTGTGTGGTGTTGTGTACATATGTATATATATATACACATGTATGTATCTATATATATATATATAATATATATATTATATAATATATATATAATATATAATACATATATACAGTGTGCGTAAGATATTTGAGGACAGATTTATGTTTATAAAAAAAAAAAACAGATATATAATAACAGATAATAACTTTATTTATCAAAAATGCTATGAGGATGAAAGTAAACCTTCTTTTCTATAATGTTATTCAATAAAACCACCTTCAACTTCAAAAACTGCTTCTATATGAGTTCTAAATCATCTACATGCTCGAATCAAGTGGTCCTGGTTCATTTTGAACATTACTCTGACTATGGTGACTTTCAAAGATTCTTTGGTGTTATGGGCGTATTCATTAACCCCTCTCTCAACAACGCTCCGCATGTATTGAGCTCTGGGGAATTAGGAGGCCAAATGTTAGGAGTTATGTGATCAGGAAAATTTTCAGCTATCCATTCTTGTGTTATTAGCGTCATGTGTGATAGTGCGGAATCTTACTGAAATACATATGGCCTTCCATTGCATACACTTTCTACCCAGGGCTTAGCCATTGTTTTCAGAACCTCAATGTAGTCGGCAGAGTTAACTCTAAGGCCTTGTGGAAAGAAGTAAGGAGGCATCGCATGTCCATCACTGATGACAACCCCTAAAACCATGACAGTTGCAGGGAATTTTGTATGTATAACACTTGGAATATCAGAAGGGTCTTCACATGACCTTCTGTCATTTCTTCTTTTAGCATTTTGATTTTGGTCGAAGTTTTTCTCGTTTGAGAAAAACCAAATCAAATCTTCTTCTGTTGGATTTTTCAGATTGTTTAACAAGCTTTTACATCTCATGTAGTGATTTTCTTTTGCTTTTTCTGACAAATTGACCTTTCCTCATCATATAAGACTTATATCTGATGCCTTCGTGGACAACATTTCTGACTGTTCATTCTGACACATGTAGATCTTTTGCAACTGACCTCATGGACTTTCTGAGATTGTAATCAATGATCTATTGAATTTGCTGGATAAATTCAGGTGTTCTGATGATTTCAGAGTGTTTGGAATGCTTTTTATGCTTTGATACTGGTGATACGTTGCCTACAAACTTCGTAGAAAAAAAATCTGACAAATTTTAAAAACTGAGATATTTCTACATCACTATGTTCAGCCTTTATAACCCCAATAATAGCATGACTCTTCATTTCTTGAGTAAGTCGAAGGTCGGCCATTATAATTTTCTGAAACAAAGATTACACAGAGTTAGCAAAAAAATGACCCCAAAAAGGTATGTCCTCAAATATCTTACGCACGCTGTATATATATAATATATATATATATATTGAGAGAGAGAGAGAGAGAGAGAGAGAAGATTATATATATATATATATATATATATATATATATATATAGATCGGTAACGACTACACACATTTTTTTCTCTCCTTGTTTCTTTCTGTGTTTCTTTCTGTAAAAGAGTGTAGGCTCGAAACGTAAAAGACTTTTTTAATTCCTGAGCGTTATACTAATACATCTGTTTGTTTTCTACACCACCTGTCTTCGTCTTTTGTTTGTTTCGTGAACTCTACACCCTATATATATATATGTCTCTGCGCGTGTGTATTACATATATATATATATATATATATATATGTGTGTGTGTGTGTGTGTGTGTGTGTGTATGTATATATATATATATATCTATATATATATATATACACACATATATACATGTAGACATAGTTACATACACACCTACACTTAAAAATATACATACATGCATAAATGTTTGTGTACGTTTTTAGGTATGTGTTTATTTTTGGTTTCCTATGTGTACGCATGTCTCTGCGTGAATCTTATTGTGTGTTTGTGTATGTGTGAATGCCTCTGTGCAAAACTATTTTTATTTATTCGCAATATATCTACGTGGTTTTCTGTAATGGCATTCAAAAATTGACGTATGAATGTATATATGTATATATGTATTTGCGCATTTTTACCAACACCCAAAATGGTCTAGTTTTCATTATGAGAAACTCGTATAGCCAGAGGTGTTTGTCTGTAATGTATGTATGCATGTATGCATATATGTATGTATAACCACAGGCAGAAACTGGTCATGGGAATGGTTTTTAATCTGATATCTGATAAAAATCATTATTGCTGGATTTGAAATACTCAAAGTTCTGTTGTTTATTTTGTATGTGTCAATTATTTCAAATTTCTATTTTACAATAAGATTTTTTGTGAACATTTATTTTGAATTATGTATTAGTTTTATCGGTTAATATTTCATTCAGCTATATTTCGGTATCTATACTATGACATACCAAAATGGCTTTAGTTCTAAATGGATAGTCTATCGTCGAGAACATGTCCATGTTTGACCGGTGTAACAACAGTTGTATAAGGTTTTCAATTCTGGGCCATGTTTTTTGTATACTTCAACTGTTAGCCTTTTGTTAGGCCTGAAACCGTTTCCATCTCATGAAATTTCTAATGATATATTAAACTTTTATAATTGTTAATGATGTACTAGTTGTTTATGATTTTTAATGATGCGTTAATCCTTTACATATCCATTAATCTTTTATTCATCATTTTGTTTTCGATGAGTAGAAAATGTGTTTAAATTGTGTGCAATTTCTGTGTTCATCACTTCTGCTGCGAGTCTATTATTTCATCCTTCCACAATTTGCTTCACTAATGTGTTCGCTTATCCATTATTAGCCATTCTTTGCTTAAATCTCACCATTTACTTACGTAAAACTTTTCTGCATTAAAATTTAAAAGGCCTGTCTGAGAAGGGTCTTGACTGCCAGATTTTAGATTTATGGGAACATTCATTATTCGGATGTTGTTTTTGTTGTTGTTTTGGCTGCTGTTGTTTTTGCTCATATTTTTGTTGTTGCTTTAACAGTGGTTGTCGTTGTTGCCGTATGTTGCTATTCTTTCGTCGTTGTTTTCTCTGTCGTTGCTAATGTAACGCTGTTGGCATCGTTGTGTTTCTTTCTATACTTGTTCAATTTGTGGCTGTTGCTATTGTTGTTGCAATTTTAAGCGCTCCTGGCTGCTTGTTGCTTCATCTATTGTTGCTATTAATGTGGTTGTCATTACTGATTTTAATTACAGTATTGTTCGTATTGTTGAACCCTTGACTGCTATTCTTTCGCCGTTGATTTTTCTGTTGCTATTTTTATGGTATTGCTATTCCTCTGTTTGCTAATGCTATTGCTAGTTCTACAGTAGTGGTTGCTGTTATTTCGTCAGCAGTAGATTGCTTTTAATAGCCATTATATAACATCATGTGAACCTTGATGGAGCGAATGTGTGATAAAAACGATCCAACTATTGCCATCCCGACCTATATTCACACACAGTACACAAGACTACATTATTCAAATTAACCCATGTAACCAGAGCCTTCACTCATAAGCATGTAGGGCTGGATAACATGTACCATACTTTCACTAAATATTTCAAGTGCTATGCAGTCGCGGAGAGACCATAAACATTTTCTCACACCTCCTCCACTTCGCCAAATTTTGAATAAGAAGAATATACAGGGATGGCCGGATTAAGACCCATAGAGGCACTGGGTACTTAAATCATTTTGGTGCCCCCATGTATATGTCATTCAAAATATGCACAATAATAAACCATAAAATGAAACAAGACTAAAAGTAGGATGGAAAATAGTGTATATTTTTGTATAATTCCACTTAATTTATATCTAAAAATATTTCTCCGACTTCTTATTTTAACATTTAGAATCACCATCTTGGAGCTCCCTGTTCTTCGTGACGTTATTCTTAAACATTTTCGGGCATCTTACTTTCAATATTTAACTCACCTTTTCTTTTCTTTTCTTTTTTTTTGTTTGCTTAGACAAACGTTTAAAAGTGTTTCAAATTAAGCAACAGCAAGACTAACAGGATTATAAACTAACTTTGGTAGATGATGATGATGACGATGATGATGATGATGATGATGATGACGACGACGATGACGATGATGGTGGTGGTGGTGGTAGTGATGATGATGATGATGATTATGATGACGACGATGACGATGATGATGATGATGATGATGATGACGACGATGACGACGACGACGATGACGACGACGACGATGACGATGATGGTGGTGGGTAGTGGTGGTGGTAGTGATGATGATGATGATGACGACGATGATGTGGTTGGGTGGTGGTGGTAGTGATGATGATGATGATGATTATGATGACGACGATTGACGATGATGATGATGATGATGATGATGATGACGGACGAGACGACGACGACGATGACGAAGACGGACGATGACGACGACGACGATGACGACGACGACGATGACGACGACGACGAGACGATGATGGTGGTGGTGGTGGTGGTAGTGATGATGATGATGATGACGACGACGATGACGATGATGGGTGGGTGGTGGTGTGATGATGATGATGATGATTATGAGACGACGATGACGATGATGATGATGATGATGATGATGACGACATGACGACGGACGACGATGACGATGATGGTGGTGTGTGGTGGTGGTGGTAGTGATGATGATGATGATGACGACGTGATGATGGTGGTGGTGGTGGTGGATGATGGTGTTGGTGGTGTGGTGGCGTGGTGATGGTGGTGGTGGTGGTGGTGGTGGTGGGGTTGTGATGATGATGACGACGATTGATGATGGTGGTGGTGGTGGTGGTAGGGATGATGGTGTGGATGATGATGGTGGTGGGGGTGGTGGTGGTTGGTGGTGATGATGATGATGCCTAGACGAGGGGCGACATGCTGCAGTTGTAGTTTCTTGTTACTTTTGATAGTAATGCTCTACTTTAATATAATAATAATAATAATAATAATAATAATACAAATAGCAACAACAGTTTGAACATCACCATCAGCACAACAACAACAAGAGAAACAACCACACAACATCGAAAGAGCAAACACAACAACAACAATAAAGAGAATCGACAGAACAAAAACAAGAAGAATATAGTTTTAAAACTTATTTTTTAAAAAAGAAGCTCTTAAAAAAATTCTAAGAAATATATTGAATAAATCAGGCAAGTCATTAAGACATTCTTTTATCCTGAGGAATTCTCTGGGGAGTGTCCACTTCTTGACTGGGCACCACTCTTGACACAAACAACCCGTTCTCGTCGTCATCATCATCATCATCATCATAACAATCATCATCACCATCATCATAATCATAAGTATCATCACCAACATAACTATCCCC
>NC_043018.1:5186781-5189543 GCF_006345805.1 Octopus sinensis | reverse complement strand
GAGAGAGAGAGAATGTGTAGAATGAATAGAAACAGCTGAGAGGAAGAGGGTGGCGTTGGAGATAGAACATGCTTAAAGGCCAACAGAAATATCAATATACTAAATCACAATTGAAAATGGAAAAATCAAATATCGATCATTACATATCACCACCACTAACACCACCACCACCACCACCACCACCACCATTACTATTATTGGTAAATTTTATGGTTATTCTCGGATACGATGTGTTCAAATCCCTACCACTTGCCATCATCATCATCATCATCATTATTGAGTGAGAGAGCAGTGACACTGGGGTAAAATATACGAAGCCCAGTGTACCCATCATGACTACCCGTCTGATAAGGATTTTGCATCAAAACCATACGTGTGCGACATGATGATCTCATATCAAGATAAATAACGTATGACCTTGCAGGTGGGGGTCCAGTTAGAATTTTCTTCAGGCCGAGTGGCCCATCCCGCTCAAAAGGTCGTTTAAGTATGTTGAACGAAACACCCATGTTTCCAGAGGTGAATTATTCAAACCCCAAAGAATTCCTCTCAATACATGGCTATCTCTCTCGTGGATAACTTCACACCATCCACTCGTTTGACTATTTCTCTTAAAAATCAAACCATCACACTTTTTAGCCCAAATTCTATTTTAAATTCAACTGGTTCTCACCTTTCCCAGAAAGATCCTGAACGTTCATAAAAAGTAGATGGTTGATCAAGCAGTTTTTTGAAAGAAAACATTCCATTATTGATCGTTGCCTTTACAGTAGTGTCCAAAATTGCTGTGTCTAATGTAGCATTCACCTGTCAAAGACTATGTCATCAGAATGAAAACTGGCGGCTATGTCTTGCAGACTATGCGATTAAAAAGAATACCTTTTATTATCTTGTAGAAATGGGGTCTTATTTTGAGACTTAGTGAAATTATTTAGTCGCAAAACTGTTTCTCCACAGGGTTTGTATAATGTTACTTGAGAAGCCAGAGGGCTTCTCTCACTTTTTTACTCTCCCAGTCTTCACAGTTCCTTGACCAAGGCACTTTTCAATTCGAACTATCAAAGGGGCATTTAGACAATTCTTTAAAAAATAGCAACGAAATTCCTAATAAACTGTGCGATATCATTAAAAAAAGATGAAGGATATTACCAACTAGACTAGAGAGGATTTGTATATATTTGCAACATCAAGAGCCATCACAGTTTCCTGAACACGTTGAGGTACTTTCAATGTAAAACATCGATGGGGTATCAGGATGTTTATCTATTTGGCTCACTAAAAATAGCAAAAAATACCTCATTTCCCATAAGCTACGAATTACCATCTAAAACGAGAGGCACATGTTATGTAAAGCAGTCCTTCCTACATTGATTATAAAGTGGGATAAAGTCGTAGCTGCCGACTCTTTGAACAGTTTGATTAGAGCTCGGCTGACGTTAACAAAGAGCACAATCAAAACTTCAAACTTTTCTGATCTCATAAAACAATCTACGAAAGTTTCGTCAGTGTTTCTCTTTTTTCTCTATTATGATCATATCTAGCCGACGTGTCTCAGTTACAATATCACTTTGCACAAAGAAATCCCAAAGGATCTTACAGTAGCCATTTTTAATGACAGTTTCTGGCTGGTCTTTGCATCACATTTTCTTCACTGTCAAACCAAACTTCCTGCTAACCTCTAAATACAATTTTCGCTTTATCGTGTCGCATGTTCTTTTATATCACACGGTGCCATATTGCTACATTCTCACAGAATAAGGTTGAATGTTTCATTCCCCGTGCTACAATATCAGAATTTTACTACTATGCTCTCTTCTGTGTATTTTTTTTCTTAAAATACGGAAATGCTTGTCTAAATTATTATTTTCAAAGTTTGGTAGAGTAAACTCCCATCATTGCATTCGCAGTCCCTCTGAGATCGATTTCACCAATCTAGGTGAAATTCATTGTGAAAAGCATTTAGGGAGACCAGAGTTTTTTCTCCTCCATTGTTGATGGATATGGAAAAGGATGTCTCTATCTCCGATTAATGCAATCGGTCCGTAATGTCAAGAATTAATCTTCCGCTGAAATAGAAACTTAAAAATATTACTCTTTGTTTTATCTTTTACTTGTTTCCGTCATTTAACTGCGGCCGTGCTGGGGCATCAACTTGAAGAGCTTTTAGTCGAACAAATCGACCCCAAAGCTTATTTTTTAAGCCTAGTACTTAGTCTATCGGTCTGTTTTGCAGAACCGCTAGGTTACGGGAACGTAAACACACCAGCAGCGGTGGTGGAGGATAAACACAGACACAAAGGCAAACACATACACACATTGATATATACATACATACACACACACACATTGATACACACACACACATATATGACTGGTTTTTTTCAGTTTCCGTCTACCAAATTCAGTCTCAAGGCTTCGGTTGATCCGAGGCTACAGTAGAAGACACTTGCCCAAGTTGCCACACTGTGGAACTGAACCCAGAACTGTAAACTATGTGGTTGGGAAGCAAGCCTATTACAATACAGCTACGCATAAAAACAAGTTCTGAGGTCATCTACCACAGCTAGTCTCCCTAAATTCTGGTATTTTACCGACGAATGTACATACACACATCCATGTATGCATATATACATACATGCATACATACATACGTACATTGATATCTATAAATATATATGTGTGTGTGTATTGTTGATGCCTTGAAAATGTTATAAACGTGAAGTAATTCCTTTTGGGAACAACTTGCTCGAAGCATACACATA
>NC_043018.1:5174281-5184281 GCF_006345805.1 Octopus sinensis | reverse complement strand
CGTGCGCGTGCATGTATGTATATATATATATATATATACACATACACGTATACTATGCCTACGTGCATACTGGGGCAAAATATAAATGACTAAATTATTTGAAAAAATAATTGAAAAAGAAAATAGGTACAAATAATAATAATAACAATAATGATAATAATAATAATAATATAATAATAAGAATAATAATAATAATAATAATAATAATAATAATATAATAATAATAATAATAATATATAATAATAATAATAATAATAATAATAATAATAATGATAATATAATAATAATAATAATAATAATGATAATAATAATAATAATAATAATAACAATAATGATAAGATTATAATAATAATAATAATATAATAATAATAATAATAATAATGACATCAACCGCAAACAACATTATCAACTCTTTTATTCCCTGACGTGAGATAGAGGAATATTTTGTGAGCATGAGTGTGTGTTTTGCGTGTGTGTTTGT
Organism: Octopus sinensis; assembly: GCF_006345805.1. Lineage (NCBI taxonomy): Eukaryota > Metazoa > Mollusca > Cephalopoda > Octopoda > Octopodidae > Octopus > Octopus sinensis. The sequence continues at coordinate 5,183,800 of NC_043018.1, read as the reverse complement.
TGTGTGTATGTCTATTTGTGTATGTGTGTGTGTGTGTGTGTGTGCATATATATGAATATATTAATGCATAAATGTATATATATTTATATATATATATATATATATATATATATCTATATAATCATCAATGATATATATATATAATATATATATATATAATATATATATATACACATGTATGTATGTAAAAATAATATATATTTTTGGTCGACTTTACCTGCTGGGCAAAAGAGAGAAATATTTTGGAAATATAACACTTCCGTTTTGGTATGTGCATTTGCACACACAGACATAGTCACACATGCACACAGAGATTCTCTCTCAGGCACATCTATATATACACTCATACACATTCCGCTGAACATAGGTGCACACATTCTCACACATTGGTGACACAATTTTAAAGAGAAAAATCGCACCCAAACCCATACCTACATTGCTTAGATTCTTATATAATCCCCATTTATACACACACACACACACACACACACATATATATATATATATATACATGTACGCCGTCTATATACACATATCTATAAATACGTATTACTCCTTCCGTTCGATTATCTGCATTTTTTCATATATAGCTTTATATAAACACACAAACATATATACATTTCTTCCGATCTCACTCTGTCTCACTATATATATATATATATATATACCAAAAATAAGCAACAAGAATGAATCCGGTAATTTAGTACAATTGTTTCATACTACAACATTTTATTAAAAGCTGTAAATATTACAGCAGATTTAAGATGCCGAGTAATCTTCAGCTAATTTTATTTAGGTTTTCCAATAATATAAAAGTTTTCAAATCAATTAATAACATCTTAGGGAAGGTAAATATACAGATAAAGATGTAGATATGAATCTTAGGAACATGAGGTCGTGTGGTTCAGATGCCAACTGACCAAAACTTTGTTTACAACTGAATGTTGTAAGAAAATTTCTTTAGTTATAAGGATAGGGGTAAAGCAGGTCAAAATTGAAGTTGGTTGAAGAAAAGGAAGAGAATTCAGGAGATGTAAAAGAAGAACAGAGTTGTCACTAGAACACAAGGGTCAATTTATTTATGTGGTGACAAAAGTTTTAGGTCCTGTAGAAAGACATTAAATTCTTAGGAACATATGAGGTATAGGTCAGCTACTAAATTGACCAAACCTTATATAATATATATATATAATATATATATATATATATATATATATATATATTATATATATATATATATATTTATTTATTTTATAGAGGAGCTTCTACAGGACTAGAACTGTTTCATTCAAATGAAATCACCAGGAAGCTTCCTGACGATTTCATTTGAATGAAACAGTTCTAGTCCTGTAGAAGCTCCTTCTATAAAATAAATTAATTTACTCTGCTATGTATTGAGTACCTTATTTACTGTGGATTAATCCCGACTCAACCGGGACATACATATATATATATATATATATATATATATATACTACATACATCTGTTTGTTGTACACCACCTGCCTTCGTCTTTTGTTTTTTTCGTAAAGTTTCCCTTTATATATATATATATATATTATATATATATATATATATATATATATATATATATATATATATTTATATGTATAATATATATACCACTCATTTGTCTATATGAATACGCATATATCGATTTCAAACTATTGCAAAAGGCCAGTATTTTCGGGGCTGGTCAATAACATCGACACCCTGTGCGCAATTGATTTATCGGCCCAGAAAGATTGAAAAGAAAAGTTGATCTCGGTAGGATTTGAACTCAGAATGTGCAAACAAATGCTGCTAAACATTTCGCCTGGCGGGCCAACGATTCTGCCAGCTCGCCGCCTTCATACGCGCGCACGCATATATTGATCGCTATTAACCTCGCCAGTTGCACGGTATAGGCTCCCCTGAGAAGTTCTAATAAGAACGAAACATGCGTCAAAAATCTGAACCATTCCAAACTACATTGGCAAGTTATTTTATTCTTTTATTCTTTTATTCTTTTATTCTTATATTCTTTTATTCTTTTATTCTTATATTCTTTTACTTGTTCCAGTCATCTGACTACGCCCAAGCTGGAACACCGCCTTAAAATGCTTTGAGTCGAAGAAATCGGCCCCAAGGACAAATTCTTTGTAAACCTAGTACTTATTCTATCGGTGTCTTTTGCCGAACCGAAGCGCTAATTTACCGGGACGTCAACACACCAACATCGGTTGTCAGGTTATGGTGGTGGTGGTGGGGCACACACAGATACAAAGACATACACACATAAATATATACATATACATATTTACGACAGTCTTCTTTTAGTTTCTGTCTACCAAAGTCACTCACAGGGTTTTGATCGGCCTGAGGCTATAATAGAAGACACTTGCCCAAGGTTCTATGCAGTGAGACTGAACCCGGAACCATGTGGTTGGGAAGTAAGCTTGTTAACACACAGCCATGCCTGAAGTTCTTCATCCAATTAGAATTCTCATAATTTGTCTTCATTTTTAAATTGGAAACACGTTTAAAGAGAATGTTTCTCAGGAACTGGATTTCAAAAGGCAAAGTTTAACCCAATGTTTTATACAAACAGGCGCATACATAGCAACGCACACGCACGTGCCTATATATTACATGCGTATATAGTAAAACACGGAAAGGTACGTGTATACATTCTTTTATTCTTTTACTTGTTTCAGTCATTTAACTGCGGCCATGCTGGAGCACCGTCTTGAAGTGTTTTAGTCGAACAAATCGACCTCAAGACTTATTTTTAAAGTACTAGTACTTATTCTATCAGTCTCTTTAGCTGAACCGCTAAGTTACGGGGACGCAGACTCATCAACACCCGTTGTCAAGTAGTGATAGGGTGGGTGACAAACACAGACAAAGACACACACACACTCACACATACATATACATACATACGAGGCGCTTCTTTCAGTTTCCGTCTACCAAATCCACTCACAAAGCTTTGGTCGGCCCTAGGCTATAGTAGAAGACACCTGCCCAAGGTGCCACGCAAGAATCTGAACTCGGAATCCACACACACGCCTCCACCTATATGTATATATATGTTTAGAAATACACACACACACACATATATATGTATATATATATATATATATGTATGTATATGTATATTATATATATACGTATATATATATTATATAATCCATTCTCCAGTAATAGATCGGTGGCTATAATAACTGACCCAAACTAAATACATACGGAAACTTGTGAGTCACACAGCCCCGCCTACGCCTGAAGTCTCTATACACCTACCTCCATATACCACACACAGTTAAGACCCACAATATCTAACACACAGATGAATGCGTTTATGAATACAAATATCAAATAGAGACGAAAATAAATTCTGTAATATTACACATACTCCACCCGAGCTAATGTTATTAATACTAGGTTTCTAATGCAATTTATATCCACAGAGATGTTTAAAAATATATGCTAGAAATATATATAGCTTCCTTATAATTTAATTTCTCCAAATTCACGACATTAATACTGCAATTACTAATATAAGAAGTAATTAAGGTGGCGATGAGTTGGGAGAGTCGTTAGCAAACCTGGGAAAATGTTTAGTGACTTTTCTTGCGATTTTATGTTCTGAGTTCAAATTCCGCCGGAGTTGACTTTACCTTTCATCCTTTGGGCGGGGGGTGGTGGTGATAAAAATGAAGTACCAGTTATGTACTGGAGTAGATTTAATCGACTTGCCCCCCCCTCTCAAATTGCAACCTTGAACCAAAATTTGAGACCAATATAAAAAGTAACTAGAAATTTGAAAGATGCAGTTATTCAGCCCTAGGCCAAGCCCTTTTCGAGTTAACAGAACTAAAATGTAAGGCCAAAGACAACCCAGACATGACATTGCGTTTTTCGCTTGTTAGTTTTCATCTCACTGTAGATTACTTATCCTCATTAATCTTCCATTTTTTTATGTTGGTAGTGGTGTTAAGCTCCAGATTAATATATGCAGAGCAGACCTATGATCAAAGGCGTTCCCTTCCTGACCTACTTGGCACTTGTTCTGACACTTAGGACTATTTTACTGAATATGTTTTCCTTCTTATTTTTGTTTTAAAGATGGTAAATCGTTGATATGAGGGAAGGTTTGGGTGATATTCTTAGGAGATCGAACGTTGGTTCATGGTTTTATCTTGGCGCGTATTTTGAGAAAAATTTGGTTGCTCTTTCTAGCATGTCCAGTGATCTCAATGAGTGAGACAAAGTTCGTTATTCGGGTGGAAATAATTGGTCGAGCGTCGGAGAGGGAACCTCATGGCGGCCTTCATGATCACTACCATAATATTTCTGATCCCGCTGATCTCAAATCCGGGTAGAGTTAACCAGTTTCATAACAAGCAGTGACACACCTTCTTGCTTTGATAAATAAAATACCAGTCATATACTGGGGTTGATTCTTCATTCTCTCGAGATTATATGTGTAATGGAATCGCTCTCACTAACAATCAACTGAAAAAAAACGATACCTAAAATCTTAACAGAATGTTTGTCTGCCTTCTCAGTCGAGTAGAGTTTATTCTAAGAGAGATTGCACGGTTATTTCTAACGCGTTGACCCCCCCTCTCTTTCTCTCTCTTCCTATCTCGTCGTCTTTCCCTTTTAGACTTGACACCCTACAATTCCAGCCAGCTGTACCTCTTATCACCATTAGATTAACCAACGATAACTATTAAATCATTCTCAGATATTATCCACTCGCCAAGTGGGTGTTAGTAATATTAAATGGAGTTTAAAAAGCTAAAATGGATTATCTCGTGCAGGGCGATAAAAAAAGATAATACGAAATAAAATAAAAAAGAAGAAACATTAAACGATGAATAATGTGAATTTTTCTGATTTTCCACGCAAGCAGTAGAAAACACTCAATATATATATATATATATGTTGAGGCGCAGGAGTGGCTGTGTGGTAAGTAGCTTGCTAACCAACCACATGGTTCCGGGTTCAGTCTTCTGCTATAGCCCCGGGCCGACCAAGGCCTTGTGAGTGGATTTGGTAGACGGAAACTGAAAGAAGCCTGTCGTATATGTGTGTATATATATATATATATACATATATATATGTCTGTGTTTGTCCCCCTAGCATTGCTTGGCAACCGATGCTGGTGTGTTTACGTCCCCGTCACTTAGCGGTTCGGCAAAAGAGACCGATAGAATAAGTACTGGGCTTACAAAGAATAAGTCCCGGGATCGAGTTGCTCGATTAAAGGTGGTGCTCCAGCATGGTCGCAGTCAAATGACTGAAACAAGTAAAAAAAAAAAAGAGAGTATATTATATATATATATATATAGACACACTAGCAGAAATACCCGGCGTACGAGATTAAAATGGCATAGTTTATTATTGTTTTACTTGTTTCGGTTATGTGACTGCGGCCATGCTGGAGCACCGCATTTAGTCGTAAAATCGAGCCCAGGATTTATTCTTTGTACGCCGAATACTTATTCTATCGGTATGTTTGGCCAAACATCTAAGTTACGGGAACGTAAACACAGTAACATCGGTTGTGAAGCGATGGTGGGGGTAAAAAACACAGACAGACACACACACAAATATACACGTACATACAACAGTCTTCTTTCAGTTTACGTATATGATATCCATATATATACATGTAAATCTCTTTCTCTCTCTCTCTATATATATATATCATCATACATATAATCTATTTATATACATCTATATACATACATACATATATATATATATATATTATATATATATATATATATATATATACACATATATATATACCACATATATACATGCATACATGTATACATACACAATTAATGTATATATACATAATATTATATATATATATATTATATATATATATATATATATTATTATAAAGGCATATTTTATCTGCCTCCCTTTGTTGGGCTTTGGGAGTTATACAAATCTACAATATAGGATTTCTTCATTACAATTTACCTAGCATTTTTAAGAGTACAATGCATCGCGTCATGCCAGGTCCAGTTTTTAAATTTAAACTCCAATTAAGCAAAATTTACAGAAAACTCACATTCTGGTGTGTGTGTCAAATGCTTTTCTTAGTCTGGTTTACACCACACGCAAACGCACACACACAGTGTGCAACGAATAAATGAAAGTAAATAGCGACCGAGTGATTTGAGGAAGACTAAACTGAAAGTATTCTGTCTATGACGCTGATAGATACATGAGTTAAATGTATGTGAAGCTAAAGTGGTGAAAATGTTCTTGGAAGAGAGGTAATAGCGAGAGAGAGAGAGAGTGATTTGAGGAAGACTTTAACTTAAATAACGGTAGTGGCTTGTGTTAGAAATAAAGTAACATACACTCATACATACATACATACATACATACATACATCATACATACATACATACATACATACCACACACACACATACACACATACATACACACACCATATACAACACACATACATACATACATACATATACATACATCATACATACATATACATACATACATACACACACGCACATACACACACAACAGTATTGAAGCTTGAGAACAATCAGATACATTTGCAACCATCTTTGAAAATATTATGTTGTTCAACACATACATATACATATATACATACAGACAGACAGACAGATAGACACACCACACAACACACACACACACATGATCCAGCATGGCCACAACCTCAAGGCTGAACATATAAAAGAATAACAGAATATAAATGTGTGCAAAGTACAAGAAATATTAATGCAGTATATGGGGATTGACAATAAGCGTAAGGCAGTGTCAATGGTGGTTCCAGAAATCCCGAGCCATAAACTACAGCCTAGAAGACGAGCCTCATCCTGAAAGATCTGTAGAACTCGACAAGGACATCCTGAAAACCCTGGTGGAACAAAATCTCATCGTAACTGTTTAGGAACTAGCAGAGAAGCTTGGATTTGGTCATTCAACCATTCATTGAGACCTGTGTGCTATCGGAAAAGTTCAGCAAATTGGGTTAATGGGTTCCTCACGAACTTTCCGAGTCTAATTGCATGCAGAGAGTGAATGTATGCTTTTCTTGCTGTCACACAATCTCACCACTACTGCGCTATGTATATCTATATATATAAAACTGTAGTTGTGTGAGTGTCTGTCCCCTTCGATTTAGATTCCTAACTACTCCACATTTTGCGGTGCAGTTTCACCAAATTCGGGTAGCTTATAGTCGTGATTCATATCGAGCCCGTCTGAATATTAGCGCGCGTCTACGATGAGTCTACGATTTTAAAATAATTTAACATCATTTTTTATTCCATTTTAATGCATAATTTTTCGTGTGTCGATGGCGGCGGAGTGGCGTCCACGCTCACACCTGCACCTGTGGGGAAGGGAGTGTAAGGAATCAACGTCGTAATGCGTTGTCAAGGAGACCAGTGTTCTTTTAGAACAACGACCTTCATGGCTTGAAGACACCAAAACAGAAATGGCTAAAGAAAATCGTCACATGAGTCTACGATTTAAAAAAAAATTTACCATCGTTTTTTTCCATTTTAATGCATTTTTTCGCTATTATATAAGGGAAGTAACTCTCTAAAATGTCTACGATGAGTCAACGATTTTTCAAAAAATTTACCATCATATTTTTTCCATTTTAATGCATTTTTTGCTATTTTTTGGCTATACTCTCTAAAATGCTTATATAGTTATTTCCCTTACAAACCCGAGCAACGCCGGGCGATACTGCTAGTATATATATATATATGCGTGTATATCTGTAGTATGAAATAATAGTGCCACCTTTAATAGTTTCACTATTAATAGTGAAAGTATTAAAACTGAAACTATTATCTCACTTTACAATAGAGATGTTATTGTTTCATTTTCGACGCGTAATACCGAAGCAGTCTAAGAGATCGCTTCGGACTCACATTAGGCAAGAAGTTGAAAGTTATTTTTGGCACATGATATTGCATAGACCCAAAGTAGTGTAGGTGTAAAATTTGAATGAAAATGAAGGAGAGAATATTTTAGATTAAAAAAGAACTTTATTTATCTTTATTTTGAAAAAGAAGTATAAAAAGCTGCATTATTTATAGGATGATCCAATAGGATGATCTTTCTCTCTCCCTCACACACACACACAATGTATGTATGTTTCTTGTGTAGAGGTACAAGGGGCGTTCAATAAGTAATGGCCCTGACCCACTTCCCATAGCAGTAGAGCAACGAAACTTGGCACAGTTATTAGTCTGTTTCTACATAGGAACCACCCAGAGTTACGCATTTCTCCCATCGTTTGATGCGGCTCTGGAGACCGTTTTTGTAGAAGAACCCAGCTTGGTCCTCCAACCTCAACGTGATATTTTTTCTCTATACTTGCAAGTGTTCATTCAGTCGATCAAGGATCGATCCGTGCGTATGTTTGATCTTACGTAAAAGTCTTGTGACAGTCACACTAATTTTGGATCCGGTGAGACTCTTTTGGTGCCAGTTCATTGTCCGGGAGCAAAAGACTCTGTTCGTGCGCGCGCGCGTCCTGTGTGTGTGTGTGTGTGTGTGTGCGTGCATGAGTTTGTATGTCTGTGTGCTCGTGTTTGTGTGTCTATATATGTTCCTGCTTGCCTCTGTGTGTATGAATCTATGAGTATGCTTGTGCGCGTCTGTATATGTGTGTGTATGTGAGTGCGCGCGTGCGAGATAGGATAATTTATTACTATGTGTGCTTAGTAATAAACTAATTGGTAACTCTGTGACACAAATGTTTCAGAGAGAGAGAGAGAGAGAGAGAGAGAGAGAGAGAGAGAGAGAGAGAGAGGGAGAGAGGGAAGACAGAGAGAGAAGGAGAGACAGAGACGATGAGAGAGTGAGAAGAAGAGAGAGGTAGAGCGAGTGTATATCAGATAGAGAGAGAGAGCACAGAGAAAGAGAGGACATGCGAGCTGCAGGCGACACAAATCTGTACTCTACAATTGTATCTCTCTCTCTCTCTCTCTCTCTATCTCTACCTACAGCCATTAGTGGGATTAGTATCCTATTTATACGCATGTATATCTGTGTGTATAAAGATATACATGCGTTGAGTATATATATGTTATACAAACATCGAGAGTATAAAGATCGAATTAAAATAAAGTGTAATGAATGGTCGGGCCAAATGAGAGAGTTTCCATAAAAGGAAAATAAAGTACAACATAGCATCGAAAAATAAAAGCCATTAAAAATAATCAAAAAATATCAGCGAGGGAGAGGAAGAAAGAGAGAGATAGTAAGAGAGAGAGAGAGGGGGAGAGAGAGAAAGAGAGAGAGAGAGAGAGAGAGAGAGAGAGAGAGCGGTTGGTGCCTTTCCCAAGTGCCCCCCGCACATATTAATCCATGGGATTACAATTGGTAGAATTAGGAAGCCAGAAATTATGGAATGGTGAAATCGTAGAAATTCTCTGATGAACACCTCTGACTTTTTCTGGAGGAATGGCAAAGAGCCATATCCTTCTGCCACACATATGTCCTT
>NC_043018.1:5154281-5164281 GCF_006345805.1 Octopus sinensis | reverse complement strand
ATATATATAATATATATATATATTGTATATATATATATGTATATATAATATATATATGCATGTCTACATGCATAAAGCTATATATATATATGTATATGCATAATATATATGTATAGAATGCAAACTTGCATACACACGCATACACACTCTCAAGTAAGCACATACACACACACACACACACACAAATAAACACACATATACACACACGCACGCACATACATATATATTAAGAATGAAGAAAGAAAGAGAGAGAGGGTCAGAAAAAGCGAAAGAAGAAAACGAGTGAGAAAGAAAGATTGGAGAATGTGTAAGATGACTGGTGGTAGTGTGAGAAGTAGGAGGTGTGGGGCAAAGTGGGTTTGGTACTAGCAAAAAATATATAAAATCAAAACAACAACGGAAGAAAAACTAGAAAAATACCCTAAAGAATGTAATAAAAATATCGAAAAGGAGTGGAATTATTCTGCAAAAAGAGTAGAAAGAGAACTGAGGGAAAAGTAAAGAAAAATCTTCAAAAAAAGTTGCCTAACGAAGAAAAAAAATGGTAAAAGTCAAATAAACGGAGTGCGATGAGAAGAAGGAAACTCCCTAAAACTCCGATGTGTTTAAACTGTCTATATAATAATAATATAATAATAATATAATAATAAAATAATATAAATAATATAATAATATTTACTAATATAATAATAATAATATAATAATCATAACAATAATAATAATAATAATACTAATAATAATAATAATAATATAATCTGATAACAATATAATAATAATAATAATAAATAATGATAATAATAAAAATAATAATATAATAATAATAGTAATAATGATAATAATAATAATATAATAGTAATAACATAATATATAATAATAATAATATAATAATAAGAATAATAATAATATAATAATAATAATAGTAATAATAATAATATAATAATAGTAATATTAATAATAATAACTCTCGCCAATAAAGAAATTAGAGTTTAATAAATAAGATATAAATAAAAACACACACGTATGTAAATAAATAAATAAATAAACAAATATCAGATGAAATAAAGAAAGGAGGAAAGAAAGAAATAGAGAAAGAAAGCAGTCGTAGATGGATAATTTGTAACATGGAGTTCGGATAAAACTGTCTCATTATGAAACATTAAGGAACAACATATGGTAGAAAGAATGGCAAGCGTGTGGGATAATTTATGGTATACACTAGGAATGGATACGATAATGTGCATACCATGTGATATCATATACCATCAGGCTAGTGGAGGGAATATGTATGTATATGTATGTATATATGTATGTAGATATAATTTCTCTCTCTCTCTCTCTCTCTGTATATATATATATATATATATATATATATATATAACTATATCTCTTTCTATATATATATATATATCATATACATATCTATCATAGATTACAGTATTATATGCAATGTATATGTGCGCCACACACATAAAAACCACGCATACACACATATACACACATACATATGCAAACATATTTATGGGATGAATAGTGAGGTAGAACCTCGCCAAGACTTTCTTAAAGGTCATTTGAAAATGGTTTCCTTGACTAAGCTTCGAAGTTACTCTCCATTTGGATTAACGTATATACATACATACATACATACATACATACATACATACATATATATATGTATATATATATAATATGATATATATATTATATATATATATATATTAGATAGATAGATAGATAGATACATACATACATACATACTTACAACACACACACACTATATATATATATATATGTTGGAAAATAATACTACTACTATGAGAAATAACATATTACAACCCACAGAAAACACTGAAAAACTCCTTACTCCAAATTCATGGAACGGGTCTTACTACACATGAAATAGACTATTTATCCAATTTCAAATACAGTCCTAGTCTATTCTACGGATTACCCAAAATACATAATGATCCACACATTTGTGAAGCCTGCAAAGTCTCTACAAGCCTATGCATTAATGTCCCTCCCCCTACTGACCCCAAACTGAGACCCATCATAGCTGGCCTTTCTTGTGAAACCCACCGTTTGAGCAACTTCTTCGACATATTACTCAAACCTCTTTTAAAATATGTGAAAAGCTTTATCATGGATGACCTAGACATGCTGAACCACCTCCCGAAGACAGTAAAGGAAGGAACACAGCTGGTATATTTCGATGTGGTGAGTCTATACACCAATATCCCACACGACTATGGTGTAGAAGCAATCACATTCTGGCTAGAAAAATACCCAGAAGAGATCCCAGGACGCATTAACCACAATTTTATAATTGAAGCACTGAAATTCATCCTGCTGAACAATAATTTCTTGTTCGATACTACTTACTATCGACAAAAATGTGGTATTGCAATGGGAACCAGAGCTGCTCCAGTGATTGCAAACCTCGTAATGGGTTACCTCGAACTCAAGTTATATCAATTATCACTAGAAAAATATGGCCCCTCTTTTAATTGCTACTTAAAGGAGAACTGGAAGAGATTTTGGATGATTGCTTCATACTTTGGAAAGACAGCATGGATAAACACCTTGATTTCAAAAGAATGCTCAACAACATACACAGCAATATAGAATTCACTATGGAACACAACAGTAAACAACCCCCTTTTCTAGACATCTTAATTAGAATAGTTAACAACCACATAGAAACAGACATCTTTTATATCCCACAGATTCTAAACAATACCTATTATTTAACTCCTGCCACCCCAAACACATAAAAATCAACATACCCTTTAACCTAGCGAAAAGAATCTGTACCATAGCTTCCGATACATATACTCGAGAACAAAGACTCCTTGAACTTAGATCTACACTAACTAAAAGACACTACCCAATCTCATTAGTAAATGAAAGCATCAAAAGAGCTCAAGAAATAGATATACAAATGTTAAGGAAAACTCGCCGAAATACTAAACAAGACTTTAAAATACTCCCGTACATCTCCACACATAACCCCAGAAACAACGAAGCCTTCAACATCATCACCCAAAACCTCCCCATCCTCACAGCAGACAAAACAATGAACGAAATTTTAAGCTCATATAAAATTATAAAAGGCAAAAAGCAACCGAAGTCACTGAAAAGAATATTAACCAGCGCTAGACTTTACCCACTAACAACAGAGCCAAAAGTGACAAAATGTGGGCGTTCTAACTGTGGAACATTCCCCCACCTTCTGGAGGGTTCGGAATTCCAATTCAAACAAGGAGAAATATTTAGGATCAAACCAAATTTCACCTGCGCCTCAGCAAATGTAATCTCTGTCATGACATGCATAGGATGTGGTAAACTCTATATTGGACAAACAGGAATTTCGCTCCGTCAAAGAACCACCATTCACAAAGAGCAAATCCGCCACCCACAATACAGAAAGGTGAGTGAACCCATAGAAAGATGTGCCATGAATCTTAATCCCAATTTCCAAATCTTTCCCTTTTATCAATGTTCACAGAACACCACAATTCAACAAAGGTTGAATAAAGAGGCATTTTTCATCAATAAATATCTCCCCCAATTTTCTAAAGGTTAGTTGCCCGCTTTCAGTTCAATATTCCTGTAACAAGTGGATTATAAGTGGATAAATCAGTGTATTGGCTTTAGAATAACCTTCTTTAGCCCTTAATTATAAGATGTTTATACTTCAACCGTAAAGTTTTTTAATTTACTGCCACGCTTTTTGATGGAATCCTTTTCTGTAGAGAAAGGGACTTCATCCTATATTGTTAGTATATATATATATATATATATATTATATATGTATTGGGTTGTCTGGAAAGTCCGTGCCGATTTTTAAAGGAAAGAAAAAGGTCAATAAATATTTGCCATTATTATTTAAAAAAAAATTTATTTAGTTTCAGCTCACAAGCTGTGGCCATGCTGGGGCACCGCCATTTGGTGTTGCTACATGATTTTACTTCACGGACGCTTTTTAGCAATTGCCATCTGGTGCATGAGAGAGTTCGATGCAGCTGCCCTCATCTGCACCTCCTGTCGTGAAGTTGGTTCATCTGGGACACCTGACATGAAGAGATCCAGTTTCATTTTAAAGACATCTGCATCCACCCCATGCAGGTCTCTTAGGTTCTTCGGGAGGATATTGAAGAGATGTGGGCCTCGGAAGCCCAGGCTATCACAGTATCTTGTCCTACATCTTGATGGCAAATTTGGAGTCCTTGGCACTATGCAGTGGCGCCCAGTTCTGGCATTTGTGTAACTCTGGATGCCAAAGTTTGGGACAAGTCCTTCTAGGATCTTCCAGATGTATATTATGGCATATCTTTCTCGCCTACGCTCTAAGGAATAGAGTCTCAATCTCTTGAGTCTTTCCCAATAGCTTATATGCTGCACAGAGGCTATCTTCTTCGTGTAGCTTCGTTGGATCGCCTCAAGTTCTGTGATCAACTTGACACTGGATGGTGACCATAGCTGAGAGCAATAGTCAAGGTGGCTTAGGACAAGTGTCCTCCAGAGGACCATTATGGTTTCCTGGTCTCTTGTTCTAAAGGTTCTAAGAATCCATCCTGTCAGCCTCCTACATTTCATTGCCAATTTAGCAACATACACATGAAAGGTTGCATCATCACTCATGTAAATACCCAGGTCTCGCACTGATTGTGCCTCTGGGATTGCAATCCCTCCAGGTCCGGTGTATTTATTGGGTATTGCATTTAGTTTTGCATGCTGATAGTATAAAGCTTGAAACTTTTTAGCATTGAACTGCATGCTATTCTTTTCAGCCCACTTGTATATTTTGTCCAGCTCACATTGCAGGTGCTTAGTTTATTCAGGGTTCTGCCATTGCACTTTTAATCAACGAAATATGAACCATTTTGTTGTACAATGCGTCTCCAGCTTTCCTTTAACTTATATATACCCTCTTCCCAGAATTGAGGTGGTCTCATGGCAAAGAATTCATCAAGGTATCATTTTACGTCATCCAAGGAATTAAATTTTTTGCCATTAGGACTATTCTGCAGAGACCTGAATAAGTGGAAATCCGAAGAAGCAATATATGGTGAATATGGAGGGTTGAGGGGTACCACGTCCCAGCCAAGCTGCAGCAATTTTTGTCTGGTTCCCAAAGAAACGTGCGGTCTTGTGTTATCATGTTGGAAAACAACACCCTTCCTGTTGGCCAATTCTGAACGTTTATCTTGAATTGCTGCTTCTAACTCGTTCAGTTGTGTGCAGTATTTCTCAGAATTAATTGTCTGGTTACTTGGGAGAAGCTCAAAGTACAGAATTCCTTTCCAATCCCACCAGACACAAAGCAAGACTTCTTTAGGGTAAAGACCCACTTTTGGTGTGGCTAAGGGTGGCTCATGTCGCTTACTCCGGGATCGCTTTCTCTGAACATTTCGGTAGACACGCCATTTCTCATCACCTGTCATAATTTGCTTTAAAAAAGGCCCGTTTTCATTCCGTTTATAAAGCGAATCACAGATGGAAATGCGATCCAAAAGGTTCTTCTCACTCAACTCATGTGGTACCCAAACATCGTAGCGATTTGTGTACCCAAGCTTTACCAGGTGCTCATGAACGACGGATTTTGATAGGTTGAAGCTTTCTGCCAATTCTCGGGATGTGCAATGTGGGTTATCCTCAATTGGTCTGCCTGATCGCTGGTCAGCCTGATTGCTCTTTATCAGTAAGGCTACAATCTCCAGCTCGGAACCTCGCGAACCACTTCCGTAGTTCTTTCGAATAAAGAAACATCACCGTACACTGCGCATATTTCTTTGGTTGCTTGTCAGGCATTTTTCTCTTTGTGGAAAAAGAAAAAGCATCAAGTGCCGAAAATGAACGTTCTTATCTTCCATTTTAAAGGTTTCTAGAATTAACGCAGGTTATAGGAACATAAACCTTCGTCCACGAAAATAGAGCTTAAACTGTGCTCTAAATGGCTAAATGGAGGTGTAGTCAAATCCTACTTTATGAATTCAACCATATTCTAAAATAAGTCGAAAGGTAAGCTACTATAAATCGGACAACCAAATATATCTATCTATCTATCTATCTATCTATCTATCTATCTATCTATCTACTATCTATCTATCTATCTATCTATCTATCTATCTATATACATACATACATACATATATATATATGTATGTGTGTGTGTGTGTGTATGTGTGTGTGTGGTATGTTTGTCTTGTAGCAGTTAAAACGTTTAAAACATGCAGGAAATAATTCGCAAATTTCCTTGGCTCACTGGTGTCGGTTGGCCGATACAAGTTAGTGACTATAAATATAGCAGGGATCTTGGTATCCGTTCTTTCAAATATTTTCTGCTGACGAAGCATCAGTCTATGTTAGCTATGTATATCTTTACCTAGCAGAAGCAAATAATCGCTTGGGTCTTACGAAAGTAACCTCTAATTCAATATATTCAGTATTTGACGAGAAGGAAAATTTGAAGTTAGAAAATGGTTTCAAATCAATTGATTTTTGTTCAATAATCATCACAACGATAAGTTAAAATTTTGATTAGTAATTTGATTTATACTAAGATAAACTGAACAATACTTCCGAAATTACCATTGTTCATCACAGACTGTCGACCACCACAGCAATAATTAGCAGTAAATAGCATAAATTTTCGCTATTTCAATCCGTTGTCCAATAAGCAATAATTTTCATCTCCCTTCTTTCCACATTTTCTCAAATAATTTATGCATTTATTAAAACCAACAGAAAACCTAAAAAAGACGGTATTTCATACTTTTATATCGTTGACTGCGAACCTTCGAAGTGTTCTGTCAAAAAGTTTTTTAAACAAATATTTCTACGCAGTTATTTATGGTTCTTCTACTTCATGTTCACCCATTAAAAATGAAATACTTTTATATATTATGAAACCTAATTAAAATCTAATCGATCAAGATTTTTTTTCCATTTCTCATATAACAACCTTAACAAACTTATATGAAAACCTAACGTTATTTTATACTTCGTCATTTAAATGTCTATTTAAAAATAAACCTAACATTTTTATTTTCATTTGTTTGACAACGTCTGATGGCGACCGAAACACTTTGGTCATGAGTCAACGATTCATTTCAATAAACAGACACATCTTAGGTCAGCACTGAATGTTTAATGTTTCGAGTCCTTAACTTGATAGGGGCCTAATCAGTTCATGAAATAACACTTTCATATACGTATGTATGTATGTATGTATGTATGTATGTATGTATGTATGTATGTATGTATGTATGTATGTGTTGCATGTATGTATGTATGTATGTATGTATTTTGTGTGTGTATGTATGTTGATGTATGTATGTATGTATGTATGTATGTGTGCATGTATGTATGTATGTATGTATGTGTGTATGTATGTATGTATGTATGTATGTATGTATGTATGTATGTATGGGTGTATATGATGTATGTATGTATGTATGCATGTATGTATGTATGCATGTGTCGTATGTGGGCATGTATGTATGTATGTATGTATGATGTATTGTATGCATGTATCTATGTATGTATGTATGATGTATGTGGGCATGTATGTATGTATGTATGTATGTATGTATGTATGTATGTATGTATGTATGTATTGCATATATGTATGTATGTATGATGTATGTATGTATATATACGTGTACATTTATGTGTATAATAATATATATATATATTATATATATTATATATATATATATATATAATATCTACGGATACACAACACAAACAAATATATTCACACGCATACTTCTATACTTATATATGATTTGTGTGTGCGTATATATGTATAAACATATACATATGTATATGTACATACGTTCATTCCGATTTGTTTTCATGCGATGAGCACCGTTTCCAGTTATTGAAACCAAACTTTGACAGTTACTCTAATTAATTCATCGTATGACATACACACGCGCACACACACCTGCGCATACTGACACGCATCACACAATTTTCGCGACTTTATAAATTTTCATAGAAATCAAATAGTTTCTTAATGAAAGTAAATCGAGAATGAAGGAAAAACCAATCCAGACATATTTTATTAATTGTAATACGGACAGAATAGCGCGATTCAGGTTTGAGCTTTCACGCTTTAACAGCATTTCACGGTCAAGAAATAAGTGGATCAAGGGGTTTGTTTTAGATTTGAAACAAAACTGCTTTCACCTGACAAAAAAAAAAAAAAATACACATACACACATGTCTGATCAATAAGTATCCGGATTGTTATCATAGTAACGAAGCTAAGCATGAAGAGTGAAGCCGCTTTGCACCGATTGACCTCGAACTCTGCTGTGCATGTGCACTAAGTTTTAACATTTTAGCTCGCTTCCCATGTTTACAGCAGTGCTTGGAAGGAACGTGTGTAGCATGTGGTCATCGTATTGACCATGACAGAAACTTGAGCAGAGAATCTGCATCAAATTTTGCCAAAAGCCTGACGATGTCTGCTCAGAGGTCTACGCAAAGTTTTCTAAAAGTTTTCATCGTTCTCGACACAGTCAAGGAGATCTTGTGCAACTGAAACGCGAGTATTGTTTTTAAGGGGTTTGTTTCGTTCGGTTTATAAAGACTGTAGTTATAATATCTGAGTGTTGATGGGAATCAGAACAAAGGGATGTGAATACAGCGTTAATGAAAAAAGAATTTTGATATGAGCATTGAAGGTTACAAAACATTTCGTCCGTCTTTATGTTCTGAGTTCAAATACCGCCGAGGTCAACTTTGCCTTTTAACACTTCGGGGTCGATAAAGTAAGTACCAGTTAAGCATTAGGGCCGAGGTAATCGGTTACACCCTTCCTCGGAAATTGCTAGCCTTCTGCCAAAATTTGAAAGCAATATTACAGAATTTAAGATTAGAAAATGTTCTAGCCCACATACATACGCATTCACACACACACACACACACACATACACACACACACACACACACACACACACACACATACACACACACATACACACACACACACACAGTGAACTATGTTTGATCCATCTGTGAAACAAAAGAAACAATAAATTACATCAGGAGTTTAAGGACAATTAGGGAGTATCGAGTTACTCCTTACTTAGCAACAGACTAACCGGAGATGATAGTGGTAGGGGCTAAGGAATACAGAACGGGACTAAGACGTACGAAGATGGTCTCGTGGCAAAGGCATAGAGGACTCAGAGCAAGACTGACGACTCCTAGGTATAATTCAAACAAGCATACCACTCAGGGATCATATTCCAATGACTCGTCAGTCAGCCGGTTGCCCAATGTTGGAATAAGCTCTGAGTACGTTCGAGAGAGCGGAAGAAAGGCTGAGCCAACTGGAGGATGCAGGGGGAAAACACAGTTGCGTCCTTTCCAAGAAATATGGATTTTCTGACTTCGGTATTGATCACTATCGCCGACGCGACATCAAACAAGAAGTTGCACAACGATACACACACATACACACATGTCTGATCAATAAGTATCCGGATTGTTATCATAGTAACGAAGCTAAGCATGAAGAGTGAAGCCGCTTTGCACCGATTGACCTCGAACTCTGCTGTGCATGTTCACTAAGTTTTAACATTTTAGCTCGCTTCCCATGTTTACAGCAGTGCTTGGAAGGAACGTGTGTAGCATGTGGTCATCGTATTGACCATGACAGAAACTTGAGCAGAGAATCTGCATCAAATTTTGCCAAAAGCCTGACGATGTCTGCTCAGAGGTCTACGCAAAGTTTTCTAAAAGTTTTCATCGTTCTCGACACAGTCAAGGAGATCTTGTGCAACTGAAACGCGAGTGTTTTTTTTTTTTTTTTTCGGTCAGGTGAAAGCAGTTTTGGCACAAACTTGGCAGACACGCGTCTCATGCCCAAATCTTCAGTTTTAATGGACTCAATTGAACCGTAACTAATCCGCACATCCTCTGATAAATCACGGACGGTGATTCGATTCGACGATTTTCCCCCACAGCTACAGGCACATCTATG
>NC_043018.1:5130778-5154181 GCF_006345805.1 Octopus sinensis | reverse complement strand
GATAATGGAATCCGGACATAAGGCTCCACACGGCTAATCTGGAATTGCCTTTCTACATACATTTATCTCGAACTGTTACTGTGGATGGATGTGGTTTGTGTGTGTCTATATCTACGCGTATATTGATGCGATGTGTGTGTTTGTGTGTTTGTGTGTGTTTGTATGTGGTGTGTGTGTGTGGTGTGTGTGTGTGTGTGTGTGTACGCTAGCACAAATTTCACGCATTCGTTCTCTTACCTACACACTCTGTCTTTCCTATTCTCCATTTTTCTCTCTGACTTTCTCTCCCGTTTTTCACACTACTTACTGTATTTCTATGAGTGTCTGTCTTTCTTTCTCTCTCTCTCTCTCTCTATTATATATATATATATATATATATATATATATATGTACAACAGACATATGTTTGTGTATACATACATATACACATATATATATATATATATATATATATATATATATATATATACGCGTATATATATATGTTTATATACATATATATGTATATACGCCTACATATATATGTATATGTATACACATACTACACGCACACACACACACACACACATATGTATGTATGTATGTATATACGATGCATTTTTAACCAGAATATTTGTAACTATGCTAATGCGTGAGAGCCGAGAGTCAATGCACCATTTTATCTGTAGATGCTTCTCTATGCGAGGCTCTGCCTGCGTCCATCCCCCTCACCTGCCCTCGCAGACCTTCCTTCTGTAGTGGTTATGAATTAACTCAACTCACTCCGGTCCTTAATTCTTCCTAACAAGCCACGTTCGTTCGCTCGCTTTCTTCTTTTTTTCTTTATTTCTATTTATATATATTTCTTCGCTCATTCATTTTTATCCATAGTTTTTCTGCTTTCAACATATCTGGATCACAATGAAAGATTCCTGAATGTCTGCAAAAATCCTCCTAGAAAGGAATAGAAAAATAACCATTTTTCTTGTTTTCATTGATCTTTTATCTCTGCGGCTATGCTGGGGCACTGCCTTGCAGGAATTCTAGTCGAATAAATCGATCCCAGTACTGATTTCTTTATTTCATTATTTTTGTTAAGTCTGTTACTTACTTTATCGGTCTCTAAGGCACGGGAACATAAACACACCAACGCCGGTTGACATGTGGTGCTGGGGAACAAACAGACACATGCACACATACATACACATACACACACAGACACGCATACTCATACTTACATACTCACACACAACACACACACATATATATAAATATATATATATATATATATTATATATATATATATACATATACGACAGGCTTCTTTCAGTTTCCGTCTACTAAATCCACTCACAAGGCATTGGTCGACCCGAGGCTATAGAAGAAGACACTTACCCAAGGTGCCATGCTGTGGGACTGAAACTGAAACCATGTGGTTGGGAAGCAAACTTCCTGCCACACAGCCACGCCGGTGCCTATGGCATGGTTGCACCTATGTCGCGGCCATCCATGCACCATACCCAATATATAGAAAAAGTCGGTAGGCAATTTACTGCGCTATTTGGCATGAGATAACATCGCTAATGGCCGTATAGTGTTTAAAATAAAAGGAAGGCTCAGGCGTGGATTTGTGGTAAGAAGTTTGCTCCCCAACCACATTGTTCCAGGTTCGGTCCCACTATGTCGCCTTGTGAGTGAATTTGGTAGACGGAAACTAAAAGAAGCCTATCATGTGTGTTTGTGTGTGCGTGCGTTTGCCTAGCACCACTGCTTGGTAACCGGTGTTTGTGTGCTTACGTCTTTGTAACGTAAGCAAAAGAGATCAGCAGATTAAGTACCAGGCATAAAAAAGAAAACAATTCCTGGTATTGATTCGTTGGATTAGGCATTCTTCAGAGTGGTGCTCCAGCATGGCCACAGTGCATTTTTTTAATACACAGAAATATGCAAGTTTACAAACATATATATATAAATGCATAGATATCTATATGTGTGCGCGTGTGCATGTGTGTGTACGCGTGTGCATGTGTGTGTGTGTATGTATGTATTACGTAGGTATGTGCGTGGGAGTGGCTGTGTGGTATGAAGTCTGCTTCCCAGCTTCACGGTTTTTGGTTCAGTCCCACTGTTAGTTAGTTAATTTTTTGGCTCAAAAAGCAAAAAGCAAGGCCATGTAGGGGGGAATTGGAGTTATGTACAGGGAGGGTGTTCATGTAAAGAGTTCAGGCCATTTGTGGTCAAGGGAGACTTTGAACCGAGCGGTCGTCGGCATCTTCACTATCTCGTCCGCCAGCTTATTCCACGGATCCGCAACCCGGACGGAGAAAGTCCCTCTCCGATTGAGATGAAATCGTCGCAGATAGAGCTTTTCGGAGTGACCCCGCAGCCGACGCTCTGGAGCAGGAGTGAAGAACAGCTCTTTCGAGAGGTTACACTTTCCGCTTATGATGTTGTGATCGAGAATGAGATCACCACGGCGTCGTCGTTTTTCTAGAGAATAAAGGTCGAGCGTCTTCAGCCTTTCTTCATAAGACAAATGCTTGAGACCAAGAACCATGCGGGTAGCCAGCTTCTGGACTCTTTCGAGATGCTGTATGTCTTTGAGGAGATAAGAAGAAGAGGCTTGAATCCCGTACTCCAATATGGGTCTCACTAGCATGACATAGAGCGGTAGGAATATGGCTGCTGTGAGCATTCCGAATGACCGTCGAATCAAAAACAGAACTCCGCGTGCTTTATTGGCAGCATGGACGCATTTGGCTGAAGGCGAAAAGGAAGAATCCACCAAGATACCCAGGTCCTTTACCTGGTCGGTCCTCTCCAGCAGCAGACGACCCGGCTCGAAATCAAGTTAAGTTGCAGGAGGAGAGCCAACAGGCAGATGACAGCACTTTGACACGTTCAGACACACGTCCCATTCGTTTGACCATCTGTGTGGCACCTTGGTCAGGTGCTTTCTACCATGACCCATAAAGCAACCGTTGCGAGTGGATATGGTAGAGGGAAACTGAAAGGAAACCGTCTCATATGCAATATGTTAATATCTGTGTGTGTGTGTGTGTGTGTGTGTGTGTGTGCGTGTGTTTCTCTGCAATTACCGCTTCTCCAACGGTGTCCGTTTGTTCACGTTCCCGTAACTTAGGGGCAGCATAAAAGATACCTATAGAATAAGTACCAGGCTCTGAGATGAATTACTGAGGTTGGATGAGACCCTTCGGCCCCTCCCGCATCGCTCAATGTCGGATAGAAGTAAAAGAGAATATTTCCATATTATAATATATACACTCTCACACACACATGCGTATATATATAACTTATATATATATATATATATATATATATATATATATATATATATGTGTGTGTGTGTGTGTGTGTGTGTGTATAATATATATGTATATATATAATTGTATGTATGTATGTACGTAATACCAGGGTAAGCACATAAATGTGTAACAAGGTGGGAAAAAATAGTACTCGAATACCTGAGGTAGTGAGTAATATGCTTTATTAATATAGCTGCAAAAAGATCTGGAAACGTAAAACTCTGAGTAACAGATTTTCGTGATGTTTTTGCAGCTTTAATAATTAAATAGATCTATGTAATATATAGATAATACGCACACGGGTTCTACTACTATATCCTCGAGCCGACCAAAGCCTTGTGAGTAGATTTGGAAGACGGAAACTGAAAGAAGCCCGTCGTATATATGTATGTATTTGTGTGTCTGTGTTTGTCACCCCCATCATCGTTTGACAACCGAGGTTGGTGTGTTCACGTCCCAGTAACTTAGCGGTTCGGCAAAAGAACCCGCTAGAATAAATACTAGGCTTACAAAGAATAAGTCTTGGGGCCAATTTGTTCGACTAAAGGTGGTGCTCCAGCATGGCCGCAGTCAAATGACTGAAACAAGTAAAAGAATAAAATAATAAAAAAGAAAAGAATATATATATATATATTGTGTATGTATATATATATATATATATATTGTGTATGTATATATATATATATATATATTGTGATGTATATATATATATATATATATTGTGTATGTATATATATATATATATATATAATATATATATATATATATATCTATATATTGTGTATGTATATATATATATTATATATATTGTGTATGTATATATATATATATATATATAATATATATATTTGCATACACACGCACATACACAGACACATGTATGCTTGCATGTCCGCTTACATGTGTAAATATATAACCACATGCATATATATAACTATAGTCATGCATACACATGCAAAGTATACGTGCATACAACATGGATGCACGAATACATACTAAAATAGATACACACATACGTACATATTTAGATACATGAATGCATACATACTTCAATACATACACGCATACACACATTCATGCATGCACACGTATATGCACACACATGCATGCATGCACATGGCAATTCTTACTCAAAACTGGCACTGCGGTCTGTCAAATAAAATGCTGTTAGACATAAGAGCAATTCTTCCGTTTTAATCCTTTAAAAACCGAAACCACAACAACAACAATATAAACAACAACAGTAACAACAACAACAACAACAACAACCAGGGCGGCAATAATACAACTAATTCATGAAAATTATTAGACAATGCGTGACCGTGACACTGGACATCCGCAGTCGATCAGACCAGTTCAAATATCACCTGACTCCACTGGCGTTTCGTGGTAATTTCGAAAGCGGAAACGAAATCGAAAGCGAAGGCGTAGAAATCGCCGACGCCGCCATTTTATGATTATCGTTATTATTATTATTATTATTATTATTATTATTATTATTATTATTATTATTATTTTACCATCCTCATCATTACTATTACTACCACCGTTGCTGTTGTTGTTGTTTCTTTCCGCCATGCCATTTTCGCCAAAGCAAAAGGAAAACCACATTTGGCAATCTGGGAGTTTTGAAAGCAAATTACAGCTGACTCGTTGACGGCGGATCCTTAAGCGTGACGAAACCCAGAGTACGGCCCTTTACAGCGTTCACATGTCATCTTCCTACTTTCATTGGACTGGACACAAAATGGCCAACCACGAAGATTTATTCAATTATTTATTTATTTACTTATTCGTTTCTTTCTTTATTTTATTCATCATGGCGTACAATTCTTTATTAAACACTTCCGGGGCTTCATTATGGATCGCCGATGCTCGTCATGTGCTTAACGATGATGATGATGGCGATGACGATGATGGCGACGACGACGATGATGATGATGATGATGATGATGATGATGATGATGATGACGACGATGATGATGATGACGATGATGATGACGATGATGATGACGACGATGATGATGGCGATGATGATGGTGATGACGACGACGATGATGATGACGATGATGGCGACGACAATGATGATGACGATGATGATGACGATGATGATGATGATGATGATGATGATGACGACGATGATGATGAAGACGATGACGATGTCGATGATGATGATGACGATGACGATGATGGCGATGACGATGACGATGATGGCGACGACGACGATGATGACGATGATGATGACGACAACGATGGTGATGACGATGATGATGATGATGATGATGATAATGATGACGATGGTGATGATGATGACGATGGTGATGACGATGATGATGATGATGACGATGACGACGACGACGACAATGATGATGAGGTGGAGGAGCAGGACGAGGAGGAGCAGGAGGGGGAGGTGGATTTTAGCCCCGAGTAAACAATATTCCGAGCAGACCTATGATGAAAACATTCCAATCGCGACCGTTCCATTTTATTACAAAGGTTTACATGTTTTAGTCATTGGAATACGGCCATGCTGGAGCATTGTCTTGAGAAAAAAATGGTTTAATCAAATAAATCGATGTCAGAATATATCTTGAGAAGTCTGGTAATTATTCTATCGGTTTGTTTTACCGAACCGCTAAGTTAAAGTTACGTAAACAAACTAGCACCGATTGTCAAGGTGCAGTAAAAATACACACACACACACAGAGTCAAAACGACGGGCTTCCACACAGTTTTCGTCAGCACTTGCTCAAGGGGCTGCGCAGTGGGACCGAATCTGAAACCACGTGATTTCGAGGCGAAATTCTTAATCACAAAGCCCTCCCTGCGCCTACATGTCTCATATCATAAGGCGTGATTTGAAGATCTGGCTGTTATTTCTAGCTGACACCGACCAGGCTTAGGAACACCCTCACTGGCATGTAGTGCTGCGGTTTGTGGAAGTAGTATTCGCGGTAGTGTGTTGAGGGTTGTAGTAGTAGTAGTAGTAGTAGTAGTAGTAGTAGTAGTAGTAGTAGTAGTAGTAGTGGCAGCAGCAGCAGCAGTGGCGGTGGTGGTTGTGCTGGTACTGGTGCTGGTTGAGGTTGAGGAGAAGGACGACGATGACAACGAGAAAGATTACAACGATGGTAAAGAAGGGCAACAACGATAACGATGACTACGAAGACGACGAGGAGGAGGAGGAGGAGGAGAGGGAGGAGGGGACTATCAGGAAGAGGGAAGAGCAGAAGGAGGGGAGAAGCAGGAAGAGGAGAGGAGCAGGAGGAGAGGAGGAGCAGGAGGAGTGGAGGAGGAGGATCAAGAAGGGGAGGAGTAGAGGAGGAAGAGCAAGAAGGGGAGGAGAAGGAAGAGGAGGAGGAGAAGGAAGAGGAGGAGAAGGAAGAGGAGGAGGAGGAGGAGAAGGAAGAGGAACAGCAGCAAGAGGGGAAGGAGAAGGAAGAGGAGGAGCAAAAAGAGGAACAGCAGCAAGAAGCGGAGGAGAAGGAAGAGAAGAAGGAGAAGGAAGAGGAGGAGCAAAAAGAGGAACAGCAGCAAGAAGAGGAGGAGAAGGAAGAGAAGAAGGAGAAGGAAGAGGAGGAGCAAAAAGAGGAACAGCAGCAAGAAGAGGAGGAGAAGGAAGAGAAGAAGGAGAAGGAAGAGGAGGAGCAAAAAGAGGAACAGCAGCAAGAGGAGGAGGAGGAGGAAGTGGAGGAAGAGGAGAAGGAGGAGAAAAAGAAGAGGAGGAGAAGGAAGAAGAGAAGAAGAAGAAGAAGAAGAAGAAGAAGGAGGAGGAGGAAAATGAGGAGGAGGGGAAGAGGAGGGGTGAACGAAGAGGATGGGGGAGGAGGAGGAGGAGGAGAAGAAACAGGTGAAGGAACAGGAGGAGAAGAAGGAGGAGGAGAAGGAGGAAGAGGAGAAGGAGGAGAAGGAGGAGAAGGAGGAGGAGAAGGAGGAGGAGAAGGAGGAAGAGGAGAAGGAGGAGAAGGAGGAGAAGGAGGAGAAGGAGGAAGAGGAGGAAGAGGAGGAAGAGGAGAAGGAGGAGAAGGAGGAAGAGGAGGAAGAGGAGGAAGAGGAGGAGGAGAAGAAGGAGGAGGAGTAGAAGAAGGAGGAGGAGGAGGAGGAAGGGAGCGAGGGAGGGAGAGGAGGTGGAGCAGGAGGACGACGGTGACGTTGACGTTGATATAGCATAAGCCCTTAATTCTTCCCTGCTCGGAAAGACCCTCATGGACCAAGAGAGGGCGCTGTTGACGTCGACGTCTTGACAATGTGGATGTTAGTCGTCAAGGTGTTAGTGACAGAAGTTATTAGTTACAGGAGTGGTTGTGTGGTAAGTGGCTTGCTTGCCAACCACATGGTTCTGGGTTCAGTCCCACTGCGTGGCACCTTAAGCAAGTGTTTTCTGCTGTAGCCTCGGGCCGACCAAATCCTTGTCAGTGGATTAGGTGGACGGAGACTGAAAGAAGCCCGTCGTATATATGTATATAGATATATATATATATATATATATATATATGCGTGTGTGTGTTTGTGTGTCTGTTTGTCCCCCTAGCATTGCTTGACAACCGATGCTGGTGTGTTTATGTCCCCGTCACTTAGCGGTTCGGCAAAATAGACCGATAGAATAAGTACTGGGCTTACAAAAGAATAAGTCCCGGGGCCGAGTTGCTCGATTAAAGGCGGTGCTCCAGCATGGCCGCAGTCAAACGACTGAAACAAGTAAAAGGGTAAAAGAGAGAGTATAAAATATTATCTGGGGCGAAAATTTAATATCAATTATTATTATTTTCACAGGTTTTGTTGGAACTGCTGGAGTCTTGCATACATAGTGGGCTTGCTGTCTGCAGCCCACGGTACCATGCTATCAATACCAGCTATGCAATACTTTCCTGATTATTCTGGCCGTGCCAAGGAGGCAAACATTTTGTGACACTTCTTACTGGTTACTCTATTCCAGTTTCCTTTATATTCCCCTTGATGCCATCTGATACTGTTCCGAAGGTCCCAACAATAGTTGGCACTATCTTCACCTTTATTTTCCATAGCCGGGCTATTTCGTAATTAAGAGGGTTGTATCTATCTTTTCGTTTTCTTTCTCGACTATTTGTGGGTCAAAAGGGCATGCAACATCAACTATATAGCACATGTGGTGCACCTTGTCCACCCTCACTAGGTCCGGTCTGTAATGCACCTGATTGTTCATTTACTAAGTCAAGTTATGTGAAAGAAAAGATGAAAGAAAAAGAAAGAAGAAAAAAGAAAGAAGAATAGGGAAAAAGGGAGGGAAAGGAAAAATTTACACGGGTTGTAATCGTTCACAAAATGGCGGCGAGCGGATAAACTTGTTAGCAGGCCGAGCAAACTGTTTAGCAGTATTTTGTCTATTTTCACTTTCTGAGTTCAAATGCCGCTGGGGTCGACTCTGCCTTTCATCCTTTCGGTGGTCGATAAAATAAGCACTGGAATAAATCAAATCGACTTATTCCCTCGCCCGAAATTGCTGGCCTTGTGCCAAAATTTGAAACCATTATTATTATTAATATTTATAGGATTGAGGTAACTCCTCCAGAAGATATAGAAGTTATTAAAAAGAAAGGTGCCATTGTTATCAAGTGAACGATATTTCGACATCTCGTGTGTCTTCCACAGGTTCCTCAATATTAACCAAAATGAAGTAGATTCACACGTTTCTTTCTTGAACCTGTGGGAGACACACGACACGTCGAACTATCATCCACTTGATGACAATGGCACTTTTTTGCTATCATCATCATCATCATCATCATCATCATCACCATCACCACCACCACCACCACCACCACCACCAGCATCATCATCATCATTATTATTATTACATGACAGATAAATAGATAGTTAAACAGATAGATATAAAGTTTGGTTCAGCTCTATATGGCTTCCTGTTTCATGGGTGCGTCAAATTCTTATCAAAAATATAATTCCGACCAAATGTAATGAGCGCCACTCCCTCTCATTTGTCCACTTACGAAACGATGAGGGTTGTATAAACGAAATTTCATATCACAAGAAAATTTTAAAACATCAACTTTTTGACGTAGAAAATATTTTAACCACTTAGAAATATTTTTTAACTGAATGTGATTTCAAAAATGTAAGTTGTTTGTACAGTAAGTATTTATCTTTTAGTTTTCTTTAAACAGACAATATTTTAATGTTTTTTTATCATTATTATTTTCAAGTGAATGGCGATCTTTCGCTTGTCATCCGGAGTTCGTTAATTTCCGTAAAAAATTTTTTTACTTATTTCTTTTGTTTTAGAGAAAGTGAAAGAAGTATGAACGTGTATATGAGATGGACGTGTGTGTGTGGGGGGGGGGAGATAGTGGGAAAGAGAAAGAGAGAAAAAGAGAGAGAAAGAAAGAGTGAGTGAAGGGGTGTGTTGTCATGTATACGTACATACATCAAAACAAATGCGTACATCTTTTTGTATGTACGTGTGCATGTATGTGTTCGTGTGAGAGAGAGTGAGTGAGCGTATGTGTTCTCATGTATGTGTAAGTGGCACTCTCTCTCTCCCTCTCTCTCTCTCTCGCACACACACACACACACACACGTCATTTCATATACACATACATACATCTTTCACTTTCTTCTCTCTTTAAAACAAAAGTAAATAAATAAATAAAAAAATACGGAAATTAACGAACAAGAGATTCAAAGCGAAAGATGCCCCAAGGGAATACCATCACAAAAGTTTTTTCGAGTGCATTCAACGTATCTCAGCGCCAAAGATTTGGCTGTTATTTCTAACACGCCCTGCTACCACGTAACAGCGTTTGCTATAAAAGACCCGAAATACCTGTTACGTGGTAGCATTGCGTGCGAGAAATATCAGCCAAATCTTTTTTTTTCTGGGGAATGGAGCTGCTTACGCGTGACTTCGATGTCACCTTCGTTGAAGGCATGCGAAATAACCTGATAAAGAAAAAAAATCACGAAACGAAACTCCGTTTCCAGGTGAGGGTCACGGGCAGTCTAGTATGTGTGTGTGTGTGTGTTTAGAAGGGAGAGAAAAGGAAATCTATTAATATTCGATAAATCAATAATTGAGAAAAAAAAGATGTTTAGGTCCGTCTATGGATACATCCTTCCACCATATTTACTCAAGAATAAGTCGTACTATTTTATGCTTCATCTTATGCGAAAAAAAGACAAAAAAAGCACCGGGATGCGGCTTCCCCGTAACGAAATGCTAAAACTATACAGAAGAGAATTTTGTTCCAAGAGTTCGCATTAAATTAGGGGTGCGACTTATACTCGCGTCCAACTATACAGGAATAAACGTTGTATATGTCCCGCAGTTAATATTTTTGCAAGTGACCTGATCTCAGATGGAGAGCTGAAGTTGAATCAAGGGCATTTGGCCTTCATCGTGACGATCAATCACATAACGCACTCGCGCGCCACATACACAAGCACACATAAATACATATACATATATACATACATATATATATATATACATACATATATATGCATATACATATATATATATATATATATATATAATATATATATATATATATATATATTATATATACGTGTGCATATATGTGTGTGTGTGTGTGTGTGCGTGTAGATGTATGTATTCATTTCAGTTGTGTTTTACTTCGTAATAGAATCCATAAAATAATTTATATATATTAAATTTTCAACATGTTCCGACATAAATCTATGTAGGATCTGGTCCCCGACATTGCACGACTGGAATATGCGGGTGGTGGGGGTTGGGGTATGTATTTGTGTGTGTGAGTGTGTGTATGCTTTGTGGGTGCGTATACGTCTGTGGGCGCTCGTGCTGTCATCATACCTGACATCTCTTAATGACACAATCTGACCAAAAACCCGGCTGAACTTTCAACACTACGAATGTTATCCATTCTCCAAGAAAGATCAATTATGGAACAACACAACACCAAAAATCAACAAAAAGAATATTATCAACAACACCGAAAACTTATAAGGCTAACGACACACACAAAAACAAAACACCCGCGTATACAGACACATGCGAAGCAAGACATCGTCCAGATTCCATTGGTGGTGATAGTGAGGTGTGGCTGATATGATATCGATATCATGCGATATGGTGCTGAGATGTTTATTGTAGATGAATGATAGAAACAAATGGCGGGTGGAAGAAATTTATTGTATTCCCAAACAAACAAAGCTGGGTGTGGTGGCTTAGTAAATACAATATGTGCATATCAATATATACAAGTAGGTATAAAGACATATATATATACATACCTATGTGTGTATATATATATATATATATATATATATATATTATATATATATACGTATATCAATATAAATTACGGATGACGTTAAACGATGATGATGATGATATATATATATGTAATATATGTGTATGTATACATATATGCATATGTGTATATATATATGTACATATAATTACATCTCTCTCTCTCTCTCTCTCTCTATATATATATATATATATATATATATATATATATATATATATGTGTGTGTGTGTATATATATATATATATTTACATATATATGTTTATGTATTTATATTATGTATATGCATATTGTATAATTATATATCTGAATACGTATGTGTACACACACACACATATGGTGCCCCAGCATGGCCACAGCTCATTAGCTGAAACTGGAAAAATCAAAAAATCATATATATGCACACACACACACACACACACACACACACACACACACACAGATATCTGTGCGTTTATATGTCACGTGACATATCTTGCCGTCAAATGTCGTGTTTTGATTTTGTGTTTTATTTCTGGAATTAATTTTAGGTTAATGAAAGAAAACAGAAATGCATTTCCAAAACAACTTTATTCCCAAATTGAATTTATGGTTTGATACTCTGCGACAAAATAAAGAATGCTACACGATCCGATTGTAATTGGGAACACACACGCACACACAAGCACACGCACGCGCACATACACTAATTTTAGTAAACAAATGTTGGAGATAGAAAAAAGGCAACGAGCTCCCATACATATACGCATATATATACATGCATACACACACACATACACACATACATACATACATACATACATACATACATACATACACACACACACATGGTGGCTGCCCCCTCGTTATCGAGTATGGCCATTGCATGAAGCTTAATCAATGCTGTTATCGTGCAACGCCTGTGCAAGAAGATTTTTTTTTAAAGTGACGAAAGGCTGTGCACTGAGTCGATCCCACTCACTAAGCAACAGCAGTCATAATCCGAAAAGAAGAACAAGTCAACATCATCGGTAACCACTGAGCCGCAGGTTTTATGTCGGAGTGATCCCAGTTTCCTGAGTCACCTTCTCCTAAAAGCATGCCCTAACAAAGGCTGGGAGTCCTTCACTCCCAATGATTTAACCGTGCGATCGGGTATTCAGTCCGATTATTTCTATGTCCCCGCGCATGATACAGCCTTAAGACATTTATTGGATCGCCATTGACTCTCAAGAGTTCCTCCGCCCTTTGACGGGTTTTGTTTTCATCCCGCAGGGTGTCGAATAAACACCCGCCTCACTAAGCAAGCTTGGTGGGGTTGCCGGTTTAGTCGCCGACGACCCCACCATGCAACAGGTTGTACTGGGTTACATGTTACCAGTAGCACATACATACATACATGCATACATACATACACACACATACATACATACATTCATACATACATACACACATACATACATACATACACACACACATACATACATTCATACATATATATATATATATACATACATACATGCATACACACATTCATACATACATGCATACATACACACACATACATACATATATACATACATACATACACACACATACATACATTCATATATACATACACACACACATACATAGATACATACATACATACATACATACATACATACATACGTAGATACATAACTATATATACATATATACATGCATATACACACACATTCATACATACATACATGCATGCATACACACACATACATACATACATATATACATACATACATATATACATACATTCATATATACATACACACACGCATACATACATACATACATACATACATACATACATACATACATACATACATACATACATACATACATAACTTTGATAACGTTGATGTTTCTACCAAAGATTGGCCGACGCCATGTCCAACTTAATGGTATCACCTGACAGGATCTGCTAAGTCATTTTATGCTAAGTTTTGTGGAATCGTGGCCCATTCGAATAAGGAGGTTGTTGTTGACTGGGATTTATCCCGGCATAAGAGGCTTATCTGGTGTCCCTTGAAGAAATTTGTCTTGATATCGTTTGAAGGTGATAGGACCTTTGAGCCTGATTTGTGTAGGTGGCGTCTGGCACATAGTTCCATCTTGGATGAATTCTGAATTTGATGTTAAATTTGTTTGGGTTACGCTGGTTGTATGTTCTTCACATTGTGCAAAGGCTGTGGCGCTCACGACGGCGCTGGAGAGAATACTGCTTCAATATTTTATGTCGGTCCCAATAATCAAGATCAGTCATGCCTTTATTTTTTTTTAGTGAATGTTCTTTAAGATGAGTCAATTCTGATACCGTTTTATTTGGTGTAGGGAGACCCCCATGGGGCAGCAGGATTCTAGGTGTGGCCGTACAAAGGATGAGAAAAGGGGCAATGATGACATCTTGCTCTCTGAACCGGAAAGTTCTGAAGATTCAGGGGATCATCCTGCAAGCAATGTTAACTTTATTGTTCATATGGGCGCTCCAGCTGAGAATGTTGTCAGCAATCATTCCTAAGACCCTGATATTATTGGATTCTGTGAGTTCTCCCGGTTGTTTAAGCAGATTCACTTTTGCAAATTGCTTCAGTTCAAATTTCCCTTCATCTGATTGATTGTTGGTTTTGTCCGCCCATTGGCTTACAGCTGGAACTCGCTTCGCTCTTCTCCATTCATGATTTTCTGCACCTTGCAATCATTCTATTCTTTTCTTTTATTCTTTTACTTGTTTCAGTCACTTGACTGCGGCCACGCTGGAGCACCGCCTTTACTCGACTAAATCGACCCCAGGACTTGTTCTTTGTAAGCTTAGCACTTATTCTATTTTGCACAACACTACTGTGCTCTGTCCGTTGAAATTTAGGAAGTTGTGGCTCTTTGGAAAGCTTCGATGACATGGAAGGTGAGTGAGATCGGGAGATCGTTAAGTGCTAGAGGCTCCTTTTTGAAGCCCAGAATAACAGATTGGGATGAGAACTATTTCGGTATATAGCCTGTGTTTAAAGAATTTCTCCAGAGGTTAGTTCGAAGGGTTGCAAATTGGAGTCTGCATTCCTTCAGGACACTGTACGAGATATGTTGGACATTGAGTTCGTTCACATCCCTTGTGTCAATATCAGTGGGATCACTAAAGGCAGAGCACTATACACACACACACACACACACACACACACACACACGCAGGTATGCAGGTAGGTAGACAGATAGATGGCTAGATAAAGAGAGAGATCGGTAGACAGACAGACAGACAGACGGATAGATAGATAGATAGATAGATAGATAGAGAGAGAGAGAGAGAGAGAGAGAGAGAGAGAGAGAGAGAGAGAGAGAGAGAGATGAAATTGCGAGTTGATAGGGTTTAGACCTACCTTTGACCGGAATAAATATTCCTTGTGAAATTCGTTTCGGTTCTGTCCCCGCTGAGACCAAATCTACACATCTCTGCTTTTCTCCATCTTGGGCTCCGTAACCAGATACCAGACATGTTTTCGTGTCGATATGATCGATAAACATCATCCTACTCTTCCCACAAGTTTCAGGGCTTTTACCAATTATTAACTACCACTTATTGATACATCATCATAATCACTGTCACCCTCATCAAACATTATAATTAATCAAACCAAATCAATCATTATGTCTCATTCAGTATTGATATTTGTAGTTCAAATAACCAAATCGATCGATTTGCGACTAATTTACCAATAAAATACATTAACGGACACTGAGAGATGGAGCGATATAAAACATAGCGCCAGACAACAAGAGTAAAAAACAATAATATCAACATCATCAGCATCAGCATCAACAACAATAACATGCACACCACAATGAAAGTGGTAACAACAACAACAACAACGCATATGATACAAACATCAAATAAATATGTTGTTGTTGTTTTTATATTTGCTTTGTTGTTTCTTTTTGTTTGGTGATAGAGCTGCGTCGTCGATGACAGTCAACCGTTCCGATAGAAATAGAAATAGCAGTCAAATACTCTCTTCAAATCACTACCAAGGGATTTTTAAAAAGCTGAAGGACATATTCCTGGGTAATAATAGGTACAACAACATAAAACGAATGGCGGGAAGTAAGGATGGTTCTCCGTCAGTTTCGACAATGATTTTACAGTTGTTAGATCAACTGAATCATCTGCCCATTGAATTAACCAGTAAGTGGCTGAGTACTCCGCAGACACATGTACACTTAATTCATCCTCAACTACACAGAGTAACACAGTGTGTGTATGAGAAGACTGTGCTTTTCTGAATTACTGATATAATCCATTTGATGGGCTTCTATGTGGTTTCCGTCTGTCTAATTTCACTCACAAAGTATGGGTCACCACAGGCAAGAAAAAATTACATTTTCCTCAGATGCAACACGCACACACATATCACTCTCCAACAATAGAATTGATCGCTACAAAGAGTTTCTACTAAGAATCTACATCATTCTCTCTCCGATGATGGAATAGATCGCTACTGTTTGTTTTGAGAGAGATGCACTACCTGCGCATCTATACTAGAAACAGCTGTAAGAGACTATCTGCACACCTTCAATGCTCTTCTAACAACTCAACCATAATGTGGATACCTGTTGTTTGCCTGCGTATACTTTTATTCTATTATACATACATTCACATGCACATATACACCCACCATATATATATATATATTGAAACCCCCAAAATATGATTCATATCGTAACATGCTGTAAATGTTTGGAAAACTATATTGGACATACTATATTCTTTTCTAGGGAGAGTGGGGGGCAGTCGATTAGATCGACCCCAGTACGCAACTGGTGCTTTATTTATCCACCCCGAAAGGATGAAAGGTAAAGTCAACCTCGGCGGAATTTGAACTCAAAACGTAAGGACAGAGGAAATACCGCTAAGCACTACGGACATATAATATTATCACTACACAGGGGAATGACGGAACATAAACAACTGCTAAATAATAAGAAATCAGGAGAACCCGTTAAATGAACGGATAGTAACGGGCAAGAATGTAACTGCCGGTATCTTTAAATGCTCAGACCCAACCACGGAATAACGACATAATATAAAATATAATGCCCACCTGAACAGTTGACTAATGATTTACCTGAATTACATATTAGCGTAATATGCTCATTTCCTCAACTCCAGCTTATTATTATAACAACTTCAAATATAGCCAAAAAGCTAAAGTTTCGCTCCTGCTGCTTATCTATTTGTTTCCACATAGAGTTTATGTTTTTAACTCTGTTGATACCGCTGGATTGATCGTTATTGCCCAGGTGTCAAAACCATAGTGCTATATGTTAGGCAGCTGAGGATGGGAATGCATGTTTGATATGCATATTAGTGAGTCTGTTATTCTGCTTTGTCCTTCATTCTTGTACGGTTGAACATCTTTATGGGTTCATGATTACATATAATGATATTGTTTGATTAACTTAATGGATTCATATAAAATATTAGGCTAGGATAGTAATTATTTCTAGTTCTTTGAAGGTTGTCATAGGTGAGAGTCTCTCTGTGCGTTTCTATGTATGAATGTAGGTAGGTAGGTGGGTAGGTTTAGGTAGGTAGGTAGGTAGGTAGGTAGGTAGGTAGGTAGGTATGTAGGTAGGTAAGTGGGTAGGTAGGTAGGTGGGTGTGTAGGTAGGTAGGTAGGTAGGTAGGTAAGTGGGTAGGTGGCAGGTAGGTAGGTAGGTAGGTGGGTGGTAGGTAGGTAGGTAGGTAGGTAGGTAGGTGGGTAGGTAGGTGGGTAGGTAGGTAGGTAGGTAGGTAGGTAGGTAGGCAGGCAGGCAGGTAGGCAGGCATGTATATCGTGTACATCGGCGGAAATCGTTGCTGTTCGAACGAAATGCTTTGAGCGGACAATGACTTTTGCATCAACTCGTACACGTTCCAGCATTATTCTTCTATCCTCAGAGATGCAATAAACCAACGATTGGTCCGTTAGAAAGTACGGCGCTATTGTTCACCAACTGCGATCTACACCCACACACACACACACACATATCGTAGATTTTATATCTTCTTGTTTCCCACCTCTTCTTCTTCTTCTTCTCGTCCATGATGGTATTTGTGTTTGTTTTTATTTATTCCATTTTGCTGTTATTTATTTATAATTTATTTTATTTTGTTCTAATTTTTGGTTTGTTGATGACATTGTTGTTGTTGTTGTCGTTGTTACTATAGTAGCTTGTTGCTAAGTCTTATTGTTATTACTATCATTGTTGTTGTCGCAGTTATTGTCATTCGTTGTTGTTCTTCGTTGTTGTTGTTGTTGTTATTGTTGTCATTCTCGAATTCTCTTCATATTTTTGTATTTTATTTCTTTCTCTCTTGTTTTTTTCCGGTATTTTCCTTCGTTTCATTATTCATTATTATTTTTTACATTTCTTTTATTTATTTGTTTCTATATTTATATTTTCTATTACTTTGTTTTATTTCATTTTATATCCATTTTTATTATATATTTGTATTTTTATTGTATTTTTCAAATTTTTTTTTTTTTTTTTTTTTTGTCTAAGGAAGAAGCCTAGCATAGTGTCCACAAAAGCTCGTTTATAACATTCCCCCAGGAGACTTTCTATCAAACAGCCTCTATCAAACTGACTTCACAATAAAATTATCTACTGAAAGCTTCACATTATCCGTCGCTTTATTTCTATTACTTTTCTTTTTCTGTGTGTTTTCCCGTCATTTATGATTATTATTTTGTTATTGTATTTTAAAGGGCTAGAAAGTCGATAAATTTATTAGAGTGACACGAAAATAATAATTATGATTTTTTTATTATAATTATTATTATTATTATTATTATTATTATTATTATTATTATTATTATTATTATTATCATTATTATCATTATTATTATTACTACTACCACTACTACTACTACTAAGCCGGCGGTCAGTCAGAACCATTAGTGCGTCGAACAAAATGCTTGACAGCACTTCTTGCGGCTTATTTCGTTCGGTTGTCTCAAATTCCACCGAGGTCGACTTTGCCTTTTCATCCTTCTAGTGTCAATAAAATAAGTACCAGTTATGCACTGGGGGAACGAAGTTCTCGAAAATTGCTGGTCTTTTGCCAAAAACTTGAATCCATCATTATTTCTCTTTGCTTAATGGCATTTTTGTCCGTCTACTGCACGTTCTGAGTTCGAATTCCACCGAGGTCGACTCTACCTTTTCATTCTTTCGGGGTTGATGAATTAAGTACCAGTGAAACACTGGGGTCGATGCAATCAACTTACCCCCTCCTCAAAATTTCAGGTCTTGTGCCTTTAGTAGAAAGGATTATTATTATTATTATTATTATTATTATTATTATTATTATTATATTATTATTATTATTATTATTATTATTATTATTATATTATTATTATTATTATTATTATCATTATTATTATTATTATCATGATTATTATGATTATTATGATTTTTATGATGATTATTATTATTATTATTAATACTTATAAATCATTTATAAGAGATTGTGATGTTTGATATTCTGTTTACCCGACAAATTGAATCAACTCATACTAATGATATCGAACGTACCGCATATAACTGGTATCTAAAAAAAACTCATGAAATCAACGAAAGTTATGGAGTAAAGCCTTCGTTCTTCGCATCATGTTACCGTCAGCGCCACCACAATCACGACCACTGCCACCACCACCAACATCACCACCACCACCACAACAACAACCACCACCACCACAACAACAACAACCACCATGCGCATCATAAACAAAACTAGTTCTTTCAATTCAACTGTTCTATATGTGTCATTTGAAATTAAAGTAGCGAGGTGTTTGCAACGAGGAAATTCTTTATTTGACCATTAAATTCTTTACGGAGTCATAAGAGTTCTATTTGGACACATGGTGTCTCTTAGGAACTTTTAAAACATGCGAAGCTCATCCATCTCCGTGTAAAATCGCAGATATTTTCTGTGAGGGTGGGAAAGAGAGAGAGGGAGAGAAAGGGGGAGAAGAAAGAGAGAAGGATTAAGTTGCCCTAGTTCTGAAGTGGTAAGTTTTTATCAACCCACCCAAGAGTTTCAAAAGCTAAATTGATCTCAGCGTGACTTGAACTCAGAGCTCAGAGGATTGAAACGAATGTCACAATGCATCCTAACCGATGCTGTAAGAACTCTGCCAATTCGTCGTTTATAAGGGTCTGCTTCCAGCATCTACAACTCCCAGGATGTCATTCATCTACCTGGGTACGATATTGATTAACTTTGGTGAACAGACGAGAAGCCGTATCAGCAACGTAAAAGCCACGGAGTAACTAGGAAACTATGC
Source organism: Octopus sinensis (assembly GCF_006345805.1). Classification (NCBI taxonomy): domain Eukaryota; kingdom Metazoa; phylum Mollusca; class Cephalopoda; order Octopoda; family Octopodidae; genus Octopus; species Octopus sinensis. Next base: position 5,134,257 of record NC_043018.1, on the reverse strand, counting down.
AGCAACCCCATTCACACACCTCTGCACTTTTCACCAAACCCAGTCCCTCTATTCCACCCATTCTGCACTCACTAGCTAAATACATTTCCATCCTTCTTCCTCGAACCAAAATCCCTCTGGAATTCCCACCACCACCACCAGACTCCCCCACTCAACTCACCTTTGCATTCCTCGTCTCTCCATGCTCAGCTAGCTGAATATTTGAATACCTCCACCCTCCTCCCCACAAACTAAAAGCCCTCTGGAAATTCTTCGTCTCAAATTACCTCTGCACCTTTCATCCACACCAGTCTGTAACTGCCCACTCACACTAAACCTACAAACTGAATATTTGAACCCACTGATCCTTCCGCCACCTAACTAAAATTCCCACCAGAAATCTTTCATCTCGGCTTTCGGAGCATTTGCTTTTCCATTATATATCACCGTCAACATCCTGTGGAAACGGAAAAAGCAAAGGCGCAATCGTCCGGAGACAGGCAGTACGTCAGCTTCCAAGTAGTCAGTGGACATGCTAGTAATAGCGGCCAAAAAAATCCCTTAAATCACACTCTTAAACAATTAATGACATATTGGACAATGTATTCCAAGATGTTTGAATAAAAGATAAAGTAAGAATATAATGTCTTTGATCATAGATATGGATATTGAGAAGTGACCTAGCAGTGTCTCTAAACAACAAGTTCATCATATTGTGGGAAAACTACAAATGCTATTGACGGGTAGAGCGACAGACTTTTATGCTTTTTTTTAAATCCAAACTTTCAATGTTATTTTTGTTTAATATTTCTTTTTACATTTTTCTTTCAAAGACGTCATCATTGTTAAGTCATAGATCTTCTTCTGTGACTCTATCAAGTCATATATTTGAGTCTGTGACAGCCTTACACCGTCAAACTGCTCCAATGCGTTGATCATATATCTTCATCAACGACCCACTCTGCTCATATATCTTAATCTGTGTCAACGAATTAGTTAATTCATTTTCAGATCTTCCAGTTATCCATTTTCATTTTAAAAGTCATTTTCATCATTGATATAATTCGGTGAAATCGTTGAAGCATCGAATCAAATACTGAAGGCGTTTAGCTACAGCGCTCTCTGTTCTGAGTTCAAATCTCGCCGAGGCCTTGCTTTTCTTACTTCTGTGACTGATAAAATACAACATAAATACCAGTAAACTACTAGGGTCCATTAATCAGCTGCTACTTCCCAAAAATATATTACGTTGTACTTGACAGAATCGATAGGGCGTTGGAAAAACTGCTTGCGGCATTTTCCCGGCATGTTGCATTTGTCGGAACATTTTACATCGCTTGTTGAGATCAAATTTGCCTTCCATCCATCTAGGTTCGATATCAATCAGATACTGAAACCGATATAGTCATATGAACTGCTGAGTTAATTTGTTATTAAATATATTTAAATTTATTTAGCGACAGGCGTAGGAGTGGCTGTGTGGTAAGAAGCTTGCTTCCCAACCATATGGTTCAGTGCCACTGCGTGACAACTTGGACCGGTGCCTGCTACTATATAGCGTCGGCCGCCGACCAAAGCCTTGTAAGTAGATTTTGTAGACGGAAACTGAAAGCAGCCTGTCATGTGTGTGTGTGTGTGTCTTTATGTTTGTGTTTATCACCCCACCATCGCTTGATAATCAACAGAATAAATACCAGGCTTACAAAGAATAAGTCTCTGGGTCGATTACTTCGACTAAAAGGCGGTGCTCCAGCAAGGCCGCAGTCAAAGTGACTGAAACGAGTAAAAGAATATATGTAACACCAACTGAATGCGTTGAGCTGAGAAATCGCGCACTCTTTTTCAATCAAAGAATTCCACTGCAATACTTAATTCCAAATCCAAAACTTTCATAAATGTAAGCATATGGACAACTGTTGTAAAATATATTTGAATCGGTGGTGCCCCAGCATGACCGCAGCTTTGAAGCTAAAACATTTTAAAGATTGAAAGATTTATATGTAACACCAACAGAATGCGTTGAGTGCTATTTTATTTCTTTTGTTCAATAAATGTCCGGTCTGTGTTTAAAAGCAAAACTATTCCAGCCACAGAGTAAAATCGTTCAGTGACGGAGGCGAGAGAGAATGCTGGATGCGCATTTCTGCCTCGTTGGCCTTTGTTTGTGGCATGTATTCACAGACAAGCGCATGCTAAGAAAAATCCCTCGATCCTGATATAGGAAAACAATGATTGAAAACTAACGTGTAGCTATTAGCCGTCCAACTAAGGCGGCGAGCTGGCAGAAACGTTAGCACGCCGGGCAGAATGCTTAGCGGTATTTCGACTGTCGCTACGTTCTGAGTTCAAATTCCGCCGAGGTCGACTTTGCCTTTCATACTTTCGGGGTCGGTAAATTAAGCACCAGTTACGCACTGGGGTCGATGTAATCGACTTAATCCGTTCGTCTGTCCTTGTTTGTCCCCTCTGTGTTTAGCCCCTTGTCGGTAGTAAAGAAATAGAATTAGGTATTTCGTCTGCCGCTACGTTCTGAGTTCAAATTCCGCCGAGGTCGACTTTGCTTTCATCCTTTCGGGGTCGATAAATTAAGTACCAGTTACGCACTGGGGCGATATAATCGACTTAATCCGTTTGTCTGTCCTTTTTTGTCCTCTCTGTGTTTAGCCCCATGTGGGTAGTAAAGAAATAGGTATTTCGTCTGTCTTTACGTTCTGAGTTCAAATCCTACCGAGGTCGACTTTGCTCTCATCTTTTTGGGGTCGATAAATTAAGTACCTGTTGCGTACTGGGGTCGATCTAATCGACTGGCACCCTCCCCCAAAATTTTAGGCCTTGTGCCTAGAGTAGAAAAGAATTAGCCGTCCAACTGAATGAACATTCGTCGAATGCTATACAAGCAGGATTAGATTAAAATAGTAATCTGTGTATCGTGCATAATGTCAATACATCGTGAAAAGACAATTTATTTCGTTATTCGTCCGGTGACAGTATCTCTTACGGACGTGTTGCGTTTAAAAACACAAATATACCAGAAGCAGAGAAAAATGATCCGGCAGCAGTCGTGGCAACGCTAAATGTTCTGTTTCTTTGAGCTTCGTCAGTGGCATGTCTTTTATCGTGTTCTTGTTCCAGTCTGCGGCCATGCGGGGATACTGCCTTGAAGAATTTTAGTAGAATGAATCGACGCCAGTACTTATTTCCGTTTTAAGCTTGGTACCTATTCTTTCGGTCGGTTTTGCCAAACGGCTAAGTTATGGTAATGTAAACAGACCAATACCGGTTGTCAGGTGATGGTGGGAGACAAACACAGATAAAAATATGCACACACACATACATATGCATATATATATATATATAATATATATATATATTATATATATATATATATGTATGATGTATTATACACCATATACACATACACATATAGATATATACGATAGGCTTCTTTCAGTTTCCGTCTACCAAATCCACTTACAAAGCTTTGATCGGCCCAAAGCTAT
>NC_043018.1:5125778-5128278 GCF_006345805.1 Octopus sinensis | reverse complement strand
TACATATATCTTTATATATATAAAACTGAGAATGTGTGTTGTCTGTCTGTCTGTGTGTTTCCCTAAAACTTGAGAACTACACAACCAATTTCATTCAAATTTTACACATGCCTTACTTAGGGTCCGGGAAGTGTCATGGGCAAAAATTATATATATATAACGCCCTAATGGGAGCCTTAACTCCCAAATTTTAGTCATTTCTTTTATGATCCAAAACTAGGTCAAAAGTACTGAATGGATCTTTATGAAATTTGGAAATTATATCCTATGCATAAGGGCTTAACCCCCATGACAATTCATATATTTTTGCTGTTGATGAATTTTAACCATAGATATTAGCACAAATGAAGTAATATTTATAAAATTTCATCTTCTTACAAGTTAGAAAGACCCTCCATAGGGACTAAACACCACACAATTTTTCATTTTATCTAAGCAAAAACGAAATAGCTGTGCTCTTGGAAGCTTGTATGGTTACCCGCATAAAAGTTGGGCATTATTTCTAATTCAATGGGTACAACAGTGTAACAGTTTGCTTTGACATACACTTACATTGTGATTTCTGCAATGTGGTGCATAAATTGTCAAGTAAATAAGAGGCATCTTTGCCTCCACTGATTCAGTTGCAAAGTTTTGAGTAAAGTTATTTGATTGCAGATCTCCTTTCAGTCTTTTTATTATCACTGGGTCACACAGTCTCCAGATGGTAACATTGATTTCAAGGCCATCCCAGATGAGTGACTGGTTATTCAAAGACATTTATAGATTTTAAATTTTTTCTGTCCAGTTACATATCAATATAGGGGTCATTTGCAAACTCCAGAATTGACACTTTCATTTCTCCTTAGCCCTCACGTTACACATTTGTTAATGTTGATTTCGGTTGGGTCATGCCCTTCCAAATGCTATAGATTCGTAATGCATCTTACGGCTGTGCCAGTCACCTGGATGGTGAGGAATCCTATATTGGGAGTGCTAACGACATGGGTAGGGTAACTGACTGCTTATTGTGATCATTCGTCTTTTGGTTTCCTGTAGCTTTGCTCTCTTTTACAAACCCAGTGAACATATATTTCCTATTTCAAAGAAATTCAAACAATAGATATAAGACCAAAGTTAAAAAGATTCTCAACAATTCAACTTCTCTAGTTCACATTAACATGCCCACCCCCAACAGGGGCCTTAACTCTCACATTTAAGACCTTCATTTTTCAGAAGCAAAATCTTTTTAACAGATTCAATAAGACTGGAATTTTGGAATATGCGCATAAAAATCAGTAGTATGAGATATATGTGGCACGATTACAATTTGTTTAGGGTGTGTAAAGGGGGAAATAACCCTCATCTGCAATTTTGATGAAATTCGAAACATAGATATTCCAATTCATTACAGAAAATATAACAGAAAAGTCTAATTCTTCAATTGAATGTAACCGGGCAACGCCGGGTATCTCTGAGTGTAATATATATATATACATATATATAAATATTTATACATACCTATATATATATATATATATAAATATTCATACATACCTCTATATATATATACATAAATGATCAAATAAAAATAAAATAAAAACATGAGGCGAAGGATTCAGCGGTACATATGTTTCGGGCCTTATTAGACAGAAATAACAAATCATAATGTATGTCTGTGGCCTTCTTCAGCCGCTCAAACAGCTTCCACAAGGACATGTGTTAGTTCCGAAATTCTTGGCTGGGGATGCAAATCTTCTCGTTCCCGTACGACAAAATGCGGCAGCAGCATCGAACTGAATCGTCCATCTCACTTCTTCTCTCAATGTAGAATGAGGAAACTTCCTCATATATATATATATATCCCACACCCCTCCCTCCCTTTCCCACATACCTCACCTCTAAGCCCCCCTCTACCTACCCATACCCCCACTCTACCCCAGCTCCCAGCCGAACCCACTCCCCACCTGTGCTTTCCCCACTCTCGCCTCCCCCACCTCCCCACCTCACCACAACATCACACCACACCACACTACACTACACCATGCAACGTTACACATCACATCACAACACACCATCCCCGCATCTTTACACCCACACATACACACACACGTCCAGACCACCAGCCCTCTTTCACACGCACATACCTACTCTCTTATACACACACGCACCTTTGTGTGGGGGCTCCTTCGTATTGGAAGTCACTTGACCCTGTTATCTCCCTTACTGTCCCCCTCGCGTCTGACCATTCTGTCCGAGTCAGACGCCATGATAGATCGTTAGCTACTACACGCATTTTTTCCTCTCCTTGTTTTTTTCTGTGTATCTTTCTGTAGAAGAGCGTAGGCTCGAAACGTAAAAGACTTTTCTATTCCTGAGCGCTATACTAATACATCTCTTGTTTGTACACCACTTGCCTTTGTCTTTTGTTTATTTTCGTAAACTTTCCCTTTAGATATATTATAATATATATATATATATATATATATATATATATATATATATATATATATATATATAT
>NC_043018.1:5098278-5123278 GCF_006345805.1 Octopus sinensis | reverse complement strand
GCAAACGTGTGAGGGGGGCGTGTGTGTGTGTGTGTGTTTGTGTGTGTGTGTGTGCGCGTGTGTGTGTGAGTGTGTGTGTGTGTGTGTGTGTGTTGTGTGTGTGGTGTGTGTGTGTGTGTGTGCGCGCATATATCCGTTGTAGCGACTGAAGTCTCAAACTTGTAAATGAAACGAGGAGTCGCGGAACACTCGGCCAGTCCTGTCAGAGATAAAGAGGATGTCTGCTAAAAGCATTAACTCTTTTCTCTGTCATTTTGTTTTCCTTCTGCTGCCACCCACCCCCCTCTTCCTGTCTAACAATCCATTTGTCCAAAACTCTTCCTCATCTCTTCATCCCTTTTATGCTTACGCTACCTTATGCCACCCCTCCCTTTATCTCTCTCTCTCTTCTTCTCTCTCCTTCTCTTATCTGTTTGTTCTTTTCCTCCTGCTTATCATTCCTCATCTTCCTCATTTCTCTTCAGTCCTCCCACACTCTTTCACGGTTCGTGCACACGTCAAGTGCTACCTCGGTCGCGTTCTTCTGGCGAAGATTTTCTTCTTCTTCTTCTTCTTCTTCTTCTTCTTCTTCTTCTTTCTCATCCGTCCTGGAAGTGAGCTGGTCTCTCTCTACCCGACTGTTTATTCTGTTCTTCAGACCGTGTCAAACGAAGTCTGTCCTTCAAGATGAACGTGCCTTTGAAAACACACACTCTCTCTCTCTCTCTCTCTCTCTCTCTCTCTCTCTCTCTCTCTCTCTCTCTCATCTATCTATCTATCTATCTATCTCTCACTCTCTCTCTCTTTCTCTGTCTCTCCTTATCTATCTCCCTCTGTCTCTCTACATACATGCATCATACACGCACACACGCACACACACATATATATTATAATCATCATCATCATCATCATCATCATACATATAGGTGTATGTGAGTGTGTATCTTTTACCTTTTATTTGTTCTAGTCATTACATTGCGACCATGCTGGAGCACCGCTTTCTAGAATTTTTAGCCGAATGAATCGACCCCAGGTCTTATTTTTTTCAAGCGTGCTACTTATATTCTTGGGCTCTTTTCTCAAACCATTTGGTTACGGTGATGTAAACACAGTCGTTAAGCGGTGGTGGAAGACAAAAACAGACAGTCACACAGTCACACACACATACGAAGGGGTGCTGAAAAGTTCTTGGTTTGGGTAAAAGAAAATACTGGAGGATCAGTTAATCATGATTTTATTCAACGTATTTCCTTCTCAGATTCACACACTTATTGCAGTGGTCCTTCAGTTTTTCCAAACCCTGTAAAAGAACTTGGAAAGTTGGGCCTCTAGCCAGACTTTTCACAATACCCTTAAAGCCAGGCACTTTTCAGTACCCCCTCGTATCGATCTATCTATCTATCTAGGCGCAGGAGTGACTGTGTGGTAAGTAGCTTGGTTACCAACCACATGGTTCCGGATTCAATCCCACTGCATGGCACCTTACTATAGCCTCGGGCCGACTAAAGCCTAGTGAGTGGATTTGGTAAACGGAAACTGAAAGACGGCAGTCGTATATATGTTTGTGTGTCTGTGTTTGTTTCCCCACCAATACTTGACAACTGGTGTTTACGTCTCCGCAACCTAGCGGTTCAGCAAAACAGACCGATAAAATAAGTACTAGGCTTACAAAGAATAAGGCCTGGGATCGACTAAAGGTGGTGCTCCAGCATGGCCACAGTCAAATGACTGAAACAAATAAAACAATAAGAGGAAAGAATATATATATACTACATATTAGATATATATATATATATATATATATATATATATATATTTATATATATATATATATATATATATATATATATATATTGCCCTCCCATTCCACATACACGACACTAATCACGCCCTTCGCCTCTTCAATTCTTTCCTTCCCTCCCGGCCCCTCACACCTCTTCACCTATACACACGGTGATTCCCCACAACGACGGTCTCTTAGCTTTCCAATACTTCATAGACCCCACACCCAGCACCCCCACCCTTCTCCGCCTGGCAAAGCTCGTCCCCACCCTCAACTGCTTTAACTTCGCCGAGGAAACCTACAAATAGTTGTCTGGGGTCACGATGGGAACGAGAAAGGGCCCCAATTTCGCCAACCTCTTTGTTGGTCACATTGAGGCCCAAGCATTCTCTCAATTCTCCGGGCTGACCCCAGAGCTGTACGGTCGCTACATAGACGACTGTATAGGTGCCACCTCCCTCTCCCGTGAACAACTCTGCCACTTCATCTCTTTCCTCTCTAACTTCCACCCTTCTCTCCAATTCACTTCTACTATCTCTAACACCTCTGTTAACTTCCTCGACATCTCTCTTACCATTGACCACCCCTCCCACTCTCTCACCACCTCCGCATTCTTCAAACCCACATATTCCCACTTCTACCTCAACTTTTCTTCCTCTCATCCCTTCCACACCAAACGGGCCATCCCCTACTCCCAGTTCCTCCGCCTCCGACGCTTGTGCAGCCGTGACCAGGATTTTGAGACTCAGTCCCTGTACCTGGCCCGCCTGTTCAGGCATCGAGGATACCCCTCATCCCTTGTCCAAAACGCCCTTGCCTGCGCTCGTCGAATCGATCGCACTACCACCCTTTATCCTTCCCCTCACCAAACCCCTAACCGCACCCCTTTCCTCTCCTTTCCACCCCTCCACTTTACCCTTTCGTCGGAGGATACTACGCGCCGTCCGCCGTCTCCAGCTCGATCCCACCACCAGCTCCATTTTCCCCAACCCACCCTTGTCCTCCTTTAAACGCGCCTGGAACCTACGCGATCTTCTGGTCCGTAGCACCTTCTCCTCTCCCCCTCCTCAGCCCCACATGGATCCTTCCCGTGCTCTACATCCCGCTGCAACACCTGCCCTTTCATCAACACTACTTCTCTCACTGGTTCTAACCTGCAAACTGTTCACATTACAAATTCCTTCAGTTGCACTTCTAGCCTCATATACTGCATTAAATGCAACCTCTGTGGGAAACTATATGTAGGTCAGACTGGCTGATCGGTTCACCGGACATCTAAGGGGTGTTCGGCTACGTTCGAACACTCCCGTCGCCCGTCACTTCCGCTGGGCCAACCAATCCCCCTCTAATATCGTCTTTGACCTCGCTCTACATCATGGATCCACACACTCAAGACCCCGCCTGGAACAGCACTATATCTTTAATTTACGGACAACTATCCCCACGGACTAAACACAAACCCCTCCTCCTAGTGATTGCCTCTACACCTCCCGCAACAAGCAACTTAATTTCTTTTCTTATTTTTCAATTTTACTTGTAATTGCGCCATTTATATTGCATTAACTTCCTTTCAACCTTATAAATATATCCCACACAACCCCACGCGCACACAGACACACATACCTTTATACACACAGGTCGTTTGGGCAATGCTGGCGGTATATTCTCCACATCGGCGCTGGAGAGAGTAGAGTTTCAAGGCTTTAAGGCGGTCCCAATAATCGAAATCAGTCATGCTTTCAATTCGTTTAGTGAGTGCTCTCTGGGGTGATTCAATCCTTGAGATGTTTTGTTTTGTATGGGAGAACACAAGGGGCAGCAGTATTCGAGGTGTGGCCGCAGAAAGGAGAAAAGTGGAATGATGACACCTTGTTCTCTGGACCGGAAGGTTCTTAAGATCCAGGAGCTCATCTTACGAGCTTATTGTTCATGTGGGCACTCCAACTGAGATTGTTATCTACAATTACACCCAGGTGTCTGATATTATTAGATGCCGTGAGCATTTCCCCTGAAGGAAGAGAGTGTGGCTGTTTTAGTTATAGACTTTCTTCCAAAATGCATCAGCTAAAATTTTCCCTCGTTCAGTTGCATTTTGTTTCTGTCTGCCCATTGACTCACATCATATAGATCAGAGTGGAGTTGAGTTCGGTTTGCTTCTTCATTGATGATTTGCTAGAGCTTAGTGTCATCAGCAAATATTTTCACTTTGCAGTAATGTCCGACACTGGAAAGGTCGTTTATATAAATTATAAAGAGGAGCGGGCCCAAGACAGTCCCCTGCAGGACACCGCTGGTGACTTTTGCTGAGCTTGAGTGGACTCCATCGACTACAACATGCTGTGTTCCATTCGCCAGGAAATACTTAATCCAGTGTAGAAGTTTTCCACGGATTTCAACATTTGCCAATTTTGAGAGTAGGATATTATGGTCGACCCTGTCGAACGCTTTACTGAAGTCAAGATATATGACATCAGAGTTCGAACATGTTCCCAAGGCTTTAAGTATATCTTCAACGTGGTGTAAGGGCTGTGTTAGACAGGCCCTGCCACAACGAAAGCCGTGCTGATTTGCATTTAGGAGTTTGTGGGTCTCTAGGAAGTCTACGACAGACATCTTACAGTTTCCGTCTACGAAATCTATTCACAAGGCTTTGGTCAGCCCGAGGCTATGGTAGAAGTAACTTGCCTAAGGTAGCTACTTTTGCTATTTGGGATATGAGGGTAAGTGTGTGTGTGTGTGTGTGTGTGTTACGATGGCTGCTGCTGTATCATCTGCCAATCTTCGCAGATGGTCTAACATGGCTCACTTCCACATTTCCTGATGGATGTACGCTTGCGCCTGGTTCTTCTTTTCCTTCTTCTGATGATGGTGGTGGTGGTGGTGGTGGTGTGACTCGTTAGAATGGTAACTATGGTGGCAGTACTGCTGCTGCTGGAGCTGTTGATGATGATAGGGATGGTGTCTGTCGATGGTCGAAGAGGCGGTGTTGATGTTGGTATTAGTGACAGCGATGATGATGATGATGATGATGATGATGATGATGATGACAATGATAATGGTGATGATGGTGGTGGTTGTGGTGGTGGTTGTGGTGATGGCTGTGGTGGTTGTGGTGGTGGCTGCACTGATGGTGACACCGACGATGAGGTTGCTAATCATCATCAGCATCATAATGGTGATCAACTTAGATTGTGGGGGTAGCGGTGGCTGTGTTGGTGGTGGAGGTGGTGGTGTGGGGTCGTGGTTTTAATTAATCTCCTTCAGGCTGACATCTAAATTACTTGACTGATCGGTCGGTTCACTACGTTTGGCTCGGTTTTGCTTCTTCTTTTTGTTTGTTTGTTTTGTTTTTTTTTGACGGAGGTGAGAGGTTAACATTTTGTAAAGTACTTTGTTATCGTTGTATATCTTTTTCTCTATTTTTAACACTGAAAAACTGAAAATATACGCACTCACACACACACTCACTCACACACACACTCACACACACACACACACACACACACACACACACTCACTCACACACACACGCACACACACACAGATATATATTCGACGGGTTTCTTTTAGTTTCCGTCTAGCAAATCCACTGACAAAGTGGGGCTAATGCAAAATCGCACCTCACCTGGAAAAATACATTTTGGGGGAAAAAAATAGATTGGGGATTCCTACGTTTTAGATGTCGGATGTTACGAATATGCCAAAAAAATTTATTTCGATTTCACCCCCCACCCTTTAAAATTTTGAATGTCTTCCTGGGGCTAAAAACAACAGTGACACGGTCCTCTATAGGGCAGCTACATTTAGATGGCAAATATATTTTAGGAATGAACGGACAGGGATAAATAGACAGATAGATAAATAAATGGATGAAAAGTTCGAACTTTAAAATTGGGGGTGAAATTTGAGCCCCTTATTTAATGTTTGACATTAATGTTTGTTTCTCATAAAATGGTGCATATCTAATTTACACTTAATTATTAACTAAGGCAAACACAAATAAAACGTAAATTCGTTTCACTTGAATGTTTTTGTCTTTCTTTATTTTCGATTTGCTTTTTGCTCGTCCATTCACTGCAATCTCTTTAAAGTAAGCAAAATTAAAATTTTAAATTGGGTTGAGGATTATTTTTTTTTTTTTTTTTGTTGCACATTCGTAATCTCCAATATCTAAAACGTAGGAATCCGGGATCTTTTCGGTTTGAACGGCAGTTTTTCTAGCGGTGTCATATGAAATTGTCACCCATAATTATGACCCTAGCATCGATCTATTGCATTTCAATCTATTTTAGGGTTAGGGTTAGTTAGGGTGAGTTAGGGTTAGGGTTGGGGTGGGGTGGGGGGAAGGTTATCTTTTTTTCTTCAGAAATGTAAATAAGCCCAATCTGTTTCTTAAACGAGGGACATATTCATACGGCACAAAATGTTTTCACCTCAACAGACGCAATTGATTGGTTGAAATTGCAGAAATTGAAGAAAAAGACAACAAATATCTTACAAACTATAGAATTTTCTCAATAAAGCCAAGAGAAAAAGATGTTTCATAAACACATTCTACCATGCCGTCTATTGCAAGCTGAGCCTATCCAGGTTTTGCCTGCCCGTGTTAGCTGTCTACCGGCCACCTCCTGCCGACCCCCAGGACGATGCTCATTTACTCGAAGCGATAAGATTCGTTTCAGCTTCTCATGACTGTTTGATATTAGGAGACTTCAACGCTCCCACGATCGATTGGCCCGCATCAATTTGTACATCATCTTCCCGGTTCGGCCAGGCCCTTCTTGACGTGGTTGAAGATTGTTTTCTATCGCAACATGTTGAATATTCGACAAGGCATCGGTCTGGGCAGCAGCCATCTATGCTGGATCTGGTATTCTCCCGCTATCCAAGATCAGTGTCAAGCTTATCTCTGTGTGCGCCCCTCTTGCCAAGAGTGATCATGCGGTCCTGAAGTTCGTCATGCACACAACTTTTTCTGCGCCCACGACTACTTCGCTGCCAAGTAGAGTCTTCTCTGCAATTAATCTTGAAATTCAAACCGAGGCTTCCGCGCTTCTGGACTGGCGATCCCTGATGACGATGTCCTCAGTTGACGACGACGACCGCTTGGTTCAAAGTCTTCCTTGACCAGAAATGGCCTGAACACTTTGCATGAATACCACCCTGTACATTACTCCATGTCCCCCTACATGGCCTTGCTTTTTGCTTTTTGAGCCAAAAAATTAACTTAATTTAACAGTATACGAAGTTTAAAAGTGTTTAGTTACGTGGAAATTATTTTGAAAAACTGCCGTTCAAACCGAAAAGATCCGGAATCCGAAAAAATTATTTTTTAAAAAATGCGTTTTTGAAGGAGGGGTGCGATTCTGCATTAGCCCACTCCTACCCCCACCGATCCATCCACAAGGTTTTGGTCGGTCCGAGGACCTTTTCTGTTTGGATGTCACTTTTCAATTTCTTCAATTTTTGTTTCAATTAATTTCGCATTTGGAGTATTGATGTAGTTTTGTAAAGTAAACATTGACATGAGATTCATTTTCGCAATAAATCAATAAATAAAGATTTAATAGCTTTTAAAGTTTACAAATTTTGGTAATTTTACCCAATCAAAGGCCAGACAATCAAAGGTGCTTGTTTCTATAGTAACAAGCCAACCTGTTACCAAAATGCTTACCACGTGTTCTTTTTGTCGTTCATTAAATGCTTAAAACACGTGCAGTATGAGACGTGCTAACAATAACTGCTAAGTAGGACTTAAATCAAGCGTGACATTTTTTTGCACAAGACGACAGCTTCCAAATCCTGATTAAACTTTAAACCTTTGTAACTTTTTAAAAACTTTTCTGGGAAAAAGCAAAATATCTCCTGAGATTCAGCGCGGAAAACTACTTCAATACTCCAAATTTTAAAATTTTCAATAAACTTGAAAATTTCCACAAGTGGCAGCCAATTAGACAAGATCCCGGTCCGAGGATGCAGTAGAAGACACTTGCCTAAGGTGGCATGCAGTCCGCCTTAAAAAAACAACCTTGAAGCGTAGAGCGGATCACCTTAAGCTAATAACTTAATATCTATAAAGCTGAAATGCGAAAAATTTGTTTCATTTTGGGATTGGAACGAGTTGAGGGGCACTAGATGGGGACGGATTCGCTCCGAAATTTACAGAGACATGTAAAAAGAGGCGATGAAGTGAGTGGACTAAGTTAAAAACCTCTATCTCAAAACCCAAGTGCTTGTCGTTTCTCTCTTTCGCTTCCTCCATCTCTCTCTTTCCTTCTCTCCATTTTCTCTCTATAACGACGTTTGACAGCTTCGCCGTCTTTCTACCACTCTTTCTCCTACCAACTCTCTCACCGTACGTCTGTCTGTATCTATAGAGAGAAAGCGTTGACAGCCGCAAAAGTTTAAATATTCCCGTCACAGGTCGTTTAGAACGGTGAATTATTACCACCCACCACCGCACAATCATAACAGATATTATTAATCAGATATTTATTGTGCTAATTTATATATATATAAGTGTGTGTGTAAATAAATATATAATATATATATATATATATAACGATTTAGGAGTGACCCCAACAGGTCACTCGTCCACCAGAAAGAGCAGCCATAATCACACCGCCAAGTATTATTAATTCAGAAATTAGGTGAAAATTTAAAAACATTATATATATATATATCTTATATATATATATATATATATATATATATATATATATATATGTATGTATGTATGTGTGTTGTGTAGACTTGTATATATAATGCGTATATATGTACATATTTAATACGTATGCATATATATATATATATAATGTGTGCATATGTGGTCGGATTGAGCTGAAAATATACACACCTATGTTAAAAATGCTAGCGAGTTTGCATGGCAACTTTGAGCTTGCTCAATTGAAAGGAATGGCCTCTAGAGCAAAATTCCGCATCTTTTAAAACGTGGCCCGCGTAGACCCGAATGAAATCGGATTATAATATCGAAACAAGTAAAACAATAATAAACTATTTTAATCCCGAGCAAAGCCGGGCATATCTGTCTTATCGATAAAATGAAGAAGGTGAACGTTGATGCAAATTGGATTTTTATGTAAAAAGGAGTCTAAATGGGGCTGGAAGGGGATTAAAATTTACAGGAGGGGGTAACTTGAAGTGAGAAATTGATTGGGAGACGTTTTGGGGCGCTTCAGTGGTTGCTTTGCTGTGAAAACGGGGATTTCATTGATTTTTGAGGACACTTGGGGGAGATGTCTAGATTGGACACCTTTTTTCCGGTTTCAATCAAATTTTCAACATGGTAAAGTGGAAGCGGATTTGTAATTTAAGCACGGGAATCTAATTTTTTATAAATGGGAAAGAGATAGATAGAGAGAGATAGATAGTAAGGAAAGTGGGAGAGAAAGGAGAGAGAAACAAAGAGGGAGAATGTGGGAATAAGAAACAGAAAGGAAGCAACAGAAAGTAACAACCACACCCTCATTCGCGCGTAGAGCGGGTCACCTTAAGCTAGTCTATATATATATATATATATAATTGTGTGCACGTTTTGCTACATCAGACGTTGGCGGCCAGACCAGTGATCGGATCGAGCTGAAAATTGACACAGGCATAGAAGGAGTGATGAGGTAGAGAGTTGAGTAGTTTAAAACTCGCTATCTAGAAAGATGCGGTAACTATGGCGAGAAGAGTAATTTTTTATCGATTCAAGGGGGCTCCAAGCCCCTCCAGATTGGCGCGATTGGCAGCTAACGCCCAACGGCATGCACTTTGGGTTGTTTTGCTTTATAATCATGCATTTTGTCGCGAAATTCAGGCTACTAAGCAAAGATTTTTCATTGTGAAAAAACGAGTGCTTTTTGCCCTCGTTTTCTTTTAATTTTTTTTCTGATCATATTGTAAGCCTTTTCAGGAAAAAAAATTACATCTGCATGTAGCCCTTGAGAAGGGCTATAATCTAATCTATAAAATGAAGAAGGCGAACGTTGATACAAATTGGATTTTTATGTAAAATGGGGCTGGAAGGGGATTAAAATTTACAGGAGGGGGTAACTTGACGTGAGAAATTGATTGGGAGACGTTTTGGGGCGCTACAGTGGTTGCTTTGCTGTGAAAACGGGGATTTTATTGATTTTTTAGGACACTTGGGGGTCTAGATTGGACACCTTTTGCCCTATTTCAATCAAGTTTTCAACATGGTAAAGTGGAAGCGGATTTGTAATTTAAGCGCGAAAAATGGGTTCGAAATTTTGAAAATTAAGGCAAGATTTTTGAAGATGAAAAAAATTTCTCACTTTTACGTATTTTTGCCGTTTATTTTTTATTGTTTACAGTTTTCATTTTTTCTGAAAGAAATTTACAGCTGCATGTCGCCCATGTTTAGAGCTTTCATTTGCATGGTCAATCGTCGAAAAGTTCCCAAAATAAGTACTAAATTTAACAAAGAAATCCTTTTTTTTTCCTTATCTTTAATCGCTCGAATAGTGGCGCGTACAAAAGGCAAGTGTGCTTTCCGGTGTCACTTGCCTGATATTTATGATTGATCTTTCAAAATATTTTCTTTTTCAACTTACCCAAGATCTTTTGTTTTTTTATAAATGGGAAAGAGATAAAGATACAGAGTAAGAGAAAGCAAGGGAGAGTCCGAGAGAAAGGAAGAGTAAGAGTGTGGGAAAGTGAGAGAGAAAGGAGAGAGAAACAAAGAGGGAGGATGTGGCGATAAGAAACAGAAAGGAACAACCACACCCTCACACGTGCGTAGATCGGATCACCTTAAGCTAGTCTTAATATAATAACAAACCCAGCTATATTAATAATAATGACTTCAAATTTTGGCAAAAGACCAGCTGGTTTGGAGGAGGGATAAGTCCATCAGATCGGCCTCGGTGCTCATCTGATACTTATTTTATCGACCCCGAAACAATAACAGGCAAAGTCGACTCCGGCGGAATTTGAACTCAGAATGTGAAGACGGACGAAATGCCACTAAGCATTTTGCCCGGCATACTAACGATTCTGCCAGCCCGTCGCCTTAATAATAATAATAATGATAATAATATTTGTACGAGGGACGTTCAATAAGTAATGCCTCTGACCCACTTGCAGTTGTTTGATTTAGTTGAAATTTTGCATGTGCAATTATTTATATCTCTATAGATTAAGTGGCAAATTACAGCTCTGAACTACTTGTGGTTTCTGATTTACAGGTGTTTGAACTGAGTCAAGTGTGAAATGGAGCCTGTTGAGTGTCGAGCAGTGATCCGGTTTTTGTATTTGAAAGGACGCACACCACGGGAGATTTTTGATGAAATGAAAGTAACTTATGGTGATAATGCCCCATCATATGACCTTGTAAAACGCTGGCATCGTGAATTCAAACATGGTCGGAACTCTGTAGAAACAGCTCCCAGATCTGGTCGCCCCCTTCTGCCATTGATGAGGCATCTGTCCGTCAAGTTGGGGCTGCCATTTTGGAAGATCGACGCATAACTATTCGCCAAATAGCCCATGAGGTCAAGATTAGTACCGGGTCTGTGGAAACTATCATTCATGACCATTTGCATATGCAAAAGGTGTCTGCCAGATGGATTCCCAGGTTGCTCACGCCTTTCCAGAAGCAAGAACGCGTCGAGTGCTCGAGGGTGAATTTGGAGATGTGCCAAGAAGATGAGTCAAAATTTTTCAAAAGACTGATTACACAGGATGAAACCTGGGTCCATTACGATGATCCATAGACCAAAGCCCAGTCAATGCAGTGGAAGCACCGTGACTCACCCCCTCCAAAGAAGGCAAGGGTGCAGCTCTCCGCTGGCAAGGCCATGCTCACAGTCTTCTGGGACCAGGACGGAGTAGTGATGACAGATTTCCTGGCAAAGGGTACCACAATTTCAGGAGCCTGTAATGGTTCCTATGTAGAAAAAGACCAATAACTGTGCCAAGTTTCGTTGCTCTACTGCTATGGGAAGTGGGTCAGGGGCATTACTTATTGAACGCCCCTCGTACATCAATCAAATTGGATAAGTTCAATAATAGAAAACTAATGTTTCAAATTAGTTCAAAGATATTTCTACACTCGTTCGTTTTGGCGATGAAGTTTTTTTCTGGAGGATGTTGAAAGCGTTTTCATTGCTATCCCCCACCCCATAACTACCACCCAAAAGACGCACTTGCACAGCTTGCATCCTCTATGCCGACCCTTTGTCTAAATTATAAACTTGCGTTAAAATTTCGAGTTAGTTTTTGTTCCAAACACCAATGCAGTAACCAGTTATTTTACTAAACGTGCAACCACGAACGAAATGACCTATGGATTAAAGGCTAATCAACCACAAATGGATTAAAGGCTAATTAACCACAAATGGATTAAAGGCTAATCAACCACAAATGGATTAAAGGCTAATTAACCACAAATGGATTAAAGGCTAATTAACCACAAATGGATTAAAGGCTAATCAACCACAAATGGATTAAAGGCTAATTAACCACAAATGGATTAAAGGCTAATCAACCACAAATGGATTAAAGGCTAATCAACCACAAATGGATTAAAGGCTAATCAACCACAAATGGATTAAAGGCTAATCAACCACAAATGGATTAAAGGCTAATCAACCACAAATGGATTAAAGGCTAATTAACCACAAATCATATTTTTTCATTTTCTTTTATCTTGTTTCAGTCATTAGACTAAGGCCATTCTGGAGCACTACTTTGAAGAATCAACATTCCGTTCTTATCTTTTTAAAGCCTGGTATTCATTCTGTCGGTCTTTCATACTGCTAAGTTGCGTGGATGTAAACACACCAACAACGGTTGTATAGTAGTAGACACTTGCCCAAGGTGCCACGAAGTGGGACAGAACTCGTAACCATGTGGATGGGAAGCAAACTTCTTACCACACAGCCACGCCTGCTATAATTAATGGGTGATGCCAGTCTGAATGTGGAGGCGCGTGGATCGATAGTTAGGGTGTCATAATCATAAGATTACGGTTTCGATTCCTGTACGGGGTGTGCGCTTTGTGTTCTTGAGCAAAACACTTCATTTCGCGCCGCTCCAGTCCACTCAGCCGACAAAGTAAAAAATCATAAGCAGACGGACCAAGTGTGCCACCCAACTGGGGGAATTTAGACGCCACGAAATCCAAGGAACCAGCCTTGTGAGCGTATGGTTCGGGAAAGAGCTTGAAGTCCAAAAATGCGTGTATGTGTATGTGTGTGTGTGTGTGTACGTCCAATAGTGTGTTTCAGTTTGCGCGAGTGAATGTGTATGCGTATGTGGGTGCGAGTGTATGTGTCAGTACATGTGAAGGGTGCGGGGGTGGGGGTCAGAGTTTGATTCAGTGTCATTGCAACAAGTACTGAGTTGGCAGACTTGGTTGAGTGTCAGATAAAGCCTCCCGAGTTCAATTCCCGTCGAAGTTAGTTTTGTTTATTTCATTATTTGGGGTTCGATAATTGTTAAAGCACCAATCCAATATTGATGTTGATTCTCCCCTGACGCTACAGAACAGTGATTCTCAGTCATTTCAGTGAATTCTTTTGAGTCCTATTTTAATCAGACGGACCCTCAGAGCCATTCAACGTTTCAAAAATCGTATATTTTCATAATTGAATTTTATTAGGAATTATATAAAAAAACAATTAACAAAATATTTTGTGTATTAATGAAGTCTAACAAGTTTATCACTCATAAATTTTAATAACAAAATCGTATATGGGCCCCGGTGGAGAGCACCAAGAAAGTTGAAGGCCCAAGGGAAAAAAATGAGTATTTGTGTGTGTATGTGTGTGTGCGCGCGTGTACGCATATGTGTAGAAAGCTGTTGGACTTGACGCCAATGAAGGAAATTAAGTTAGCTGCTATATCTAGCATAATAGTTATCAACCAAGGTTCATATGACCCTTAGAAGTCAATCTAAGGTTTTTGAGGGTCTACGCGAGCAAAACAGGAAATTGGCGATCTATATCAATATTTTAAAGGTCCATCGAAAAATTTTACTTATTGCCAAAAAACAGCTGGGTTTCTTTCTCTAACATATTTTCTGGTCCTTGAAACACAATCTCTTAGATTGTTCTTTCGCAATCGTACCCAAGTAAATGTGTGAAGAACAAAATAAGAATTTTGAATGCAATATCTATAAAACTAGTTTCAAAACACCGAATGATTATGGGGGTCCACCGGAATAAAATGGTAAACAAAGGAGTCCATAGGCAAAAAATGGTTAAGAACCACTGATCCCGCGGGTCGACCAATTGCATTGAACAGCCATGGGCCAACTGCATCGCGCAGGACTTTCTGACTGGCACGCCCATTCAAGAAATACTTTGAATATTTCTGGTAGTGCGAAGGCGGCGAGCCGGAAGAATCGTTACTTGCGCCGGACAAAATGCTTAGCAGCATTTCGTCCGTCTTTACGCTTTGAATTCAAATTCCGCCGATGTCGACTTTGCCGGTCATCCTTTCAAGGACGTTAAAATAAGTACCAGTTACGCACTGGGGTCGATGTACTCAATTCCTTCCCCTTCCCGAGCTTACTGGCCTTGCGCTAAAATTTGAAACCATTACTTTTAGTAGTTCGGCTCGGCTGATGTTGAGCCATGTCTCATGCGGCCCGCTTCTCGTAAAAGGTTGCCTGTGCCTGGCGGAGAACCTTCCACTTCAGCTTATCGTAAGCAAATGTTTTATGGCAGGTTGGAATCAGCAGGACGGCGGGGTCGGGGGTGTGGGGGAATATGTTCCCTTTTTCTTTCTAGTAATCAAAGTTGGACTCCATTATAGAGGTCACGTGGTTATCAATAAACTTCCATATCCAACATTAGGTTCTATTCTCGAACTTAAATCCTCCTACTCCGCTTCCATTTACACCCACCTCTCTTGATTATTCAAAGCAATATGTAAAGAGAGAGAGAGAGAGAGAGAGAGAGAGAGAGACACTCACCACACAGAGGGAGTTGGGAGGAGTATTGTCGATCATAAGAGATCAGAAGACAGTAGAATAAAAAGGGAACACATGGACCATCACACCTACTTGACCCTCATGCTATTCCCCTCCCTCCCTCACCACTACTACTACTACTACTACTACTACTACCGCCATCAACGCCATAACGTCGACGGCTACAATTACAACCCTCACACCCATACACATTCCTTCTCCAACTAAGTCGATTCTTATCCTACCCACCCACTCTTCCCTCTCAATCTTCTCGTCCTTCCTTTCATTCTGTTTCAATTCTCTCTCTCTCCCTCTCTCTCTCTCCCTCTCTCTCTCTCTCTCTCTGTTTCACACTCCCGATATCTCTTCTCTGTCTATCTATCTATCTATCTATCTATCTATCTATCTATTCTATTCTATTCTATTCTATTCTTTCTTTCTGTCCTGTATACAAAGGCGGACATACACGAGGCATGCATAAAGGTCTTCGGCAATAAAATTGCCATTTCTCGTTTTAGAGAACGACTGTTGTAGAATGCCAGTCACGTGTGGAGCAATGAATGGCTGGTGGTTCGGATGGGAGAAGAAACGAAAAGAAAAAAAAAGAAAGAGTGAACTGGAAAGAAAGGGGGAAAAGCTGAAAAAGAAAGCGTGAATGAAAGAAAACAAAAGATATAACAGAGGGAATAATAAACCAAAAAAAATGGAACAAAATGAGAGAAAGAAAGAAAAACAGGTAGACTGGATGAACGAGAAAAAAAGAAAGAAAAGAGAATGACAGGAAAAGGAAAGGCAAAAAGAAAGATGAAAGGAGGAAGAAAGGAGGAGAGGAAGGGTAAGTGAAACAAATAGCGAAAACAGAGAATTCAGGTCCAAGACATACAGACAGACAACGGGGAATTAATAAATACCCGTGAAAAGTTGACAAACTTTGATAATCTCGTGTTTCTTTTGGCAAATGAGAGTTCTGTTTCGAATCCAACAGCCCTTCATCGGGTTTCTTGTCTCCCCAGCAACATACTTAATTATCCCCATTTGCAGACTTAATTAAAGGATTTGCGCTTACACAAACCAATAGTTCTCAGAGACTCTGCTTTCTTTGCATCCGAATTCATCCAGTAATTCATCCTCATCTTAAAGACAACATGGCGATATTTGAAGGCGGTTTGGGCCATCAAGTACTCGCGCTGCTTTAAAAAATGACGGTCCAGTTGCGTTTCTGGCTGGAAGTTTGGGTAGCCCACCGGCTGGCTGGCTGGTAGGTTGGTTGGTTGGCTAGCTGGCGGATCGGTCATGTGACTGACCAGATGGCATGGAAGACAGGCAGGATGTTATGGGCAACTGCGTGCTGCAATTCTATATATGGGAGCGCGTGCGTGACTACGCGCGTGTGTGTGTCTATGCGCGCGCATGTGTGTGTGTATGTTATGCAGTGAATGTGATTCTGCGCACTGTGTGTACTTGTCTTTGTGTAGGAGGGTGTGGAGGAACTGGATGCCATTTCGACTGGCAGCTTTGCATGGCTGGTTGGCCGATGTTCTAGCGGACTGACTGGCTGGATGGGTGGCTAGTGGGATGGATGGAGGTTAGCGGGTGGGCGAAATGAGGGTCACGTAATCACTTCAGTGTGATGTATGGCAGTGGTCATATGTGGAGAGGTGGGAGAGGAAATAACAAAAAATAACCAGCCCTAAACTGGGACAAACCCCACCGAAACCAATATCTTGAGAGAAGAAATAGCTGTGTTGTTAAGAATTACAACAAGCAACAACAACAACAACATCAGTGGTTTTCAATCGGGGTCTGTATGAACCGTTGAGGGTCCACAAACGATTTAGTTAAACTTTATGTTCTTGGTTAAACTTCTGCAACACACAAAATATTTCTTAAAACTTACGGAATTCTGAATAATATTTAATTATAAAAATACACCAGAATTATTATATCTATATAATTTATATTATTATTTAATTGAACGCCACGCATCCATTTCCATTATCGTTGAATGCTCGAAATGAAGAGTAGATAGACAGCCGACAACAAATGAAGGGTCGTTCTTTGTGTTACTTGTCCTGTTTTCCATTTTTCTTTCGTTGTTTGCGTATTTAGCTCATCTATTTTCGTATTTCATGTTGTTTACTGTTGGTGACGTCCTCCAGCGTTAAACTAACACATCTAACACACTAATACTAATACACACACACACACACACACACACACACACGCGCGCGCGCACATTGGAGGGTTATGTAGGTCCAGTTGAATAAAATAGGCGGAGGAGTGTTGTAGTCTCAGTCAGTTATTGCCTTGGGCTCATGACGGGCAAAAATCTAATCTGGGGAGAAAGGGAGTATCCTTCATTTAAGACGGTAAGGTATCCCTTGATGGGAATTTCGTTGCTATTTCTAGCATGACGAAATACTACTCTACGATGTCTTCTTGGTTCGGTGGAGGCAGAGATTTGATGTTGTTGTTGTTGTTCTTTAAATCCAAGCTGGTGCTGATCACGAAGACACTTGAACCATATCGTATCTAGATGAAGGATCGTGTAAATTCTGCTACATCTACTGAGTACAACCCTGCGTCCGAGAGTACGACAAAGAGTCTATATGGACACCCGTATCACTAGAAATATCAGCCAAAATTTTCCTCAACTTTTACGCAACAACAGTTATAGAAAAAAAAAACGACAGACACACCTGATAATGTAGTCCCAGATAACCATGCGATTCTTTCGATTTCAGGTCAGCGCGATCAGAGAGAAAACATCTACAGCCAAATATGTGTTCGCGTAACTTAGCGGATTGGCGAAAAGACATCAATAGAATACGGACCAGGCTTAACAGAATATAAGTACGCGGGTGGGGAGGGGCGCTCTATTCTACTAAAAATTCAAGAGGGTGTCCCAGCATGGCCGCATTCTAATGACCGAAACAAGTAAAAGATAAAAAATAAAATATCTGATCATATACACACGCCGTATACACATACATGTCAAAATGTACAAAACACAACACACACACACACACACACACATCAACGTTCTAATAAGCCATTCATCTAAAGTTGGATCTAATGGTTGTCTTTTGGTAATATCGCTTCCGTCGCTAATAATTAATTTTTAATAATCCTGCTGATTATTTGACATCGGTGTCCGAAATGATGCTGATCTGGCGATGCAGTGACCAGACGCTTCCCGCTGACGATTTCCAGTAGAATGAAATCACAGGATATGGGAGTTCCAACCATATGTCTGCTATGATCTGTCTGCTTTTGTGCCAACACACACACTTTTATATATATATATATATATATATATATTATATATATATATATATATATATATATATTGTGAGGAACTTAAAAACGATAAAAACGTTTTATCCTCTTCTACTCTAGGCAAAAGGCCTGAAATTTGGGGGGAGGGGAGCCAGTTGATTAGATCGACCCCAGTACGCAACTGGTACTTGATTTATCGACCCCGAAAGGATGAAAGGCAAAGTCGACGTCGGCGGAATTTGAACTCAGAGCGTAAAGACAGACAAAATACCTAATTCTTTACTACCTACAAGGGGCTAAACACAGAAGGGACAAACAAGAACAGACAAACGGATTAAGTCGATTATATCGACCCCAGTGCGTAAATGGTACTTAATTTATCGACCCCGAAAGGATGAAAGGCAAAGTCGACCACGGCGGAATTTGAACTCAGAACATAACGGCAGACGAAATACGGCTACACATTTCGCCCGGCGTGCTAACGTTTCTGCCAGCTCGCCACCAAAGTGATAAAAAGTATTTTATAGTAATGTTTATTTCTTTATTCACCATACGGTTTTATACGGGGGGGGGGCATTACAACACATTGGAGACACAAAACATCAAAGAAATAGTCAAATGATAGGATGGAAAAAAGGGTGATAGATGAGAGGTGAAAGTGATGTTAACTGCCCCATCAGTCAACATCACTTACTTGTACTTTTCCTATTTCACCGAAAAATCCACAAAATCCCCAAAATTTAACCCGTATTTTCCAGAGTTCATCTCTATTTTCCTGTGTCAGTCTTCCCCTAATCTGCATCACCAAGTTTATTCTTAAGTTCTTTCACTTGCTCTTCCGACAATGCGACTTCCATCTCTTCATCCCATCTACCTGGAATTTCTACCTTTCCCCAGATCTTTAACCTTTCATATAAATATTCACTGTCTATTATACCTATACAATATTCTTCAGGGTGGGAGTTTTGTGTAATCATTTGTTTGCATGTTTTCTGTTTTCTTGTTGGTAGGGAGTGGGTGGGTTTGGTGTCTGCGGGGACAGGGTGGGCCACAATGGGTGAGGGTGGTGCTGGGGTGGGTTGCGGTTCACAGTCACTTGCCTTTTTTCTTTTTCGCTGTTTTCTTTTTCCTGGGGTTTCCCATTCTTTTCCATCTTCCTGTCTTTTTTCTGTTCTCTCTTCTTCCTGTCTTTTTTTCTATTTCCTGGGGTGTTTCTGTTTCTTCCGTTGTTTCTTTGATTATTTCCTTCACTGCTGTAGTGCAGTTTGCTCTTATGTGGTCTTTCAGGCCGCATTTATAATATCGAGGGGCTCTGCCCTCCACCCATACTCTCATTGTTAAGTCGTTCATCGTAATGGTTTCTGATAAACTTTGTAAAATTTCCATTTCCGCTTGGACGCTCATTTCCAGCGTCCCACCTCTTCATCCTCCTTCCTCTGTTATAGTCGCTTGGACTATATCAACTTTCTCCTCATTTCCAACGATAACCGCTGCTACAACCAATTCCGCGTCGATATCTGGTGGTATTCTGTCCACCCTAATCCTTGTGGTTCTTCTCCCCAGATAAGTGGGTAGAAGTGTTGGCTGCAAAGACAATAAAAACTGATAAGGTTATCAGTTTTTATTGTCTTTGCAGCCATTCTTCTTGCTGTTTCCTCGTTTTTGTACTGTACCACCACTGTGGCATACTTGTTTCCTCTTGCGAGGAAGATTATCTCTTACTCTGTTGTTTTTTAGGGCTTCCTCTACCGTTTCCATGCTTATTATATCCACTTTTTTCTTTTCGTTAGCAAATACTCAGTACGTTATTTTCTTTCTTTCCATTCTGTTCTTTTTCCTGTTCGACAGCAATAATTCCGCCTCTCCGTTTTCCCTTTTAATCATATCTTGGCATTCCGGTAACTTTGCCAAATTTATTTCCTTTTTCACTGGTTTTGTTGCTCCTGCATACGTTCTTCCTTATAAGACCATTTCCATCTTTCTTACTTGCTTCCACGAACACTTCTTCGGAAGATGATAAGTCCGACTCACTGAACATTCTTCCTTTTGTCACCTCCATTCCTCCTCTTAACGAGGGAAAACTCATTTTCCTTCGCCTGTCTCAAACAGACAGACTAAATTCAACAGTGAAAATCAATAAAAACTAATAAAACTTATAAATAAAACCGACTTTTCAGAATTCCCAACAGAACCGAACGCGTAACGCCGTTTTCACAGTCTTCACTGCACGAGCTAAAAAAAACACTGAGAAAAAAACAACATTTTATCGTAATGTTAAGTTAAACAGGTGTACACAGACATTTTTATACTGCACTGTAAAGTCAGGATGAAGTCCATTGTCAAAATAGAGAAAGCTAGGTGTAATTAGCCAAACTGTGAAACTATAACAAATTGGCAAGACCTTGGCAAACCTTTATAAACAGACATAATTGGACTTGTGGCAGGTTGTGTAATAATTTTGCTTTTCTGTTAGGATAAATGTTAAAATTTGTATAAATACCTGGAGTGTGCATGAATGAAAGTTTCATTTCGCCCATTTTTTGTATTAGACAACTAATTGTAAATTTTGTCTAATGGTTACTCAGCATGATCGTATGAAGCAGTTTTCTATGAATTTAAAGCAACCTAGATTTTGGGGGTTTGACTATTTAATTTTTTTAACTATAATTATTGATGTAGTCTGGCAGCCGTTTTGTGTCATAAACTTTTAGTTTAAATGGTTGCTTCGACATTAGATTTATTTATGTTTAGGTCCAAGGTTCGGAATCCAGGTTTTGAATACCGAATTTGTGAAGCCATATTTTATGAAATCCAAATTTTCGAAATCCATATTTTCGGCAGGTTTTTTAAATAATTTCTTTGTAACTAAACACTTTTAAACTTCGTATGCTGGTAGAATGTGTTTATAAAACATCTTTTTCTCTGTGGCCATAAACTGAGGGGTCACCCGTAAACAGAGCTGGATAACAAAACCGTTCCCTCTTTAGTGTCCACCCATAATTGGGACCCTAGTATCGATCTATTGCATTTCAATCTGTTTTAGGGTTAGGGTTAGGGTTAGAGTTCGGTTTAGTATTAGGGTTAGGGTTAGAGTTAGAGTTAGGGTTAGGGTTGGGTTAGGGTTAGGGTTAGGGTTAAGGTTAGGGTTAGGGGTGGGGGAAGGGTATCTTCTTTTCTTCAGAAATGTAAATAAACCCAATCTGTTTCTTAAACGAATATATAATATGTAATGTGTATATCTGTGCAACAGAGAGGGAAATTAAAACTGCATGTGTTGTGAACCTAGAATATGTGTTTATTAATAAAAGTTTAATAACGATAATCTTTTATTCATACGAACGTAACTGATATGAAATATGTCATAAATAATAGGGACATTTTCTTATGACACTGCAAATAATTGTTGTTGACACACTACGGCAGAAATTGAATTCACCTCAATAGACGTCATTGATTGGTTGAAATTGCCGAAATGCAAGAAATTAAACAACAAATAGCTTACAAACTACAGAATTTTCTCAAGAAAGCCAAAATAAAAAGATGTTTTATAAACACATTCTACCAGTATACGAAGTTTAAAAGTGTTTAGTTACAAAGAAATTATTTTAAAAATCTGCCGGTCAAAGTGAAATGATCCAAATCAAATTTATGAGGCCAGGTTTCCTGTGAGGCCAATTTGGGTGAGACCAAAATTTGTGAATCCAGAGTTTCGAATCCCAGTTTATGAAATCAAGTTGGTGAAGCACGGTTTCTGAGTTCGAATTTCTGAACTGTATATATTACCTTTATTAATTTTTGTTCATATTTATTTATTTTGTATGTAGGCTGTTTCTTATGCCGACACTTAATTGTTACTCTTTTACTTGTTTCAGTCATTTGACTGCGGCCATGCTGGAGCTCCGCCTTTAGTCGAGCAATTCGCCCCCAGGACTTATTCTTTGTAAGCCTAGTACTTATTCTATCGACCTGTTTTGCCGAACCGCTAAGTTACGGGGACGTAAACACACCAGCATCGGTTGTCAAGCGATGTTGGGGGGACAAATACAGACACGCAAACACACGCACACACACGCACACACACACACACATATGTAAATATAGATACGACGGGATTCTTTCAGTTTCCATCTATGTGTGTGTTTCTTTGTGTTTGTCACTCTCCCACCGCTTGACAACCGGTGTTTACGCCCTGTAACTTAGCGGTTCGGCATGAGGGCCGATAAATGTTCACAGAAAACATAAAAAAATTTTTTTGACAACAACAAAATATATATATATATAATATATATATATATATATATATATATTATATGTGTGTGTGTGTGTGTATATATGTGTGTGTGTGTGTGGTGTGTGTTATAAGATTACAAGACAGATTTCCACACAGTTTCCGTCTTCTGAAGTCATTGAGAAGGTGCGCGCAGTGGGATGAATCGGAGACACATAGACAGAGAGGTAGACAGGCAGATACCCCAAACATCTTTCAAATGACATAAACGGCAAACATTTTACACATTCTTTACCCGTATTGAATCCAAAGAAACCCCGCATGTCTCACACACACACACACACACATTTGTATATATTTGTGTACATACATGCACACCGCATGCATATACTGCACAAAGGAATACAATCAATACCACACAGCGCACACTATATACATAGACACAAAACATAATTAGACATGTATTGTTATACACAAATACATGCGTATCATTCTATGTATCTATCTAGCCACACACACACACACACACACACATATATATATACACACATATATATACATACACATATACACACACTTACGCGTGCGAAGAGCTATATATATATATATATATATATATGTATATATATATATACCGCATTTATAGCTAAATAATACACACATTCAATTATCATTAATAGAAGTCCTGTCACTTTCTCACACGGTTCACAAAGTCTATTCACAAAACTTGTATTTATTGAGGAAGGAGGTGGAGGGGGGGGGGCTTCCGGAAGAGGGGGGGGCTAGGTTTTTCTCCTCTTTCATTTTTTTGTTTTTTGTTCTATTATTATCATTATTATTATTATTATTATTATTATTATTATATTATTATTATTATTATTTCTTATTAGACGAACTTCCCGTTCGGCACATTTGTTTTTTAATATTTCTATTGCATACACGTGCCGTGTCTGAGTAGATGCGCATGCGTGTTTCGTGCATGTATACGTGAGTGTGTGTGTGTGTGTGTGTGTGTGTGTGTGTTGTATATATGTGGTGTGTGTGTGTGTGTGTGTTATAAGATTACAAGACAGATTTCCACACAGTTTCCGTCTTCTGAAGTCATTGAGAAGGTGCCGCGCAGTGGGACTGAATCGGAGACACATAGACAGAGAGGTAGACAGGCAGATACCCCAAACATCTTTCAAATGACATAAACGGCAAACATTTTACACATTCTTTACCCGTATTGAATCCAAAGAAACCCCGCATGTCTCACACACACACACACACACACACATTTGTATATATTTGTGTACATACATGCACACCGCATGCATATACTGCACAAAGGAATACAATCAATACCACACAGCGCACACTATATACATAGACACAAAACATAATTAGACATGTATTGTTATACACAAATACATGCGTATCATTCTATGTATCTATCTAGCCACACACACACCAACACACACACATATTATATACACACATATATATACATAACACATATACACACACTTACGCGTGCGAGAGCTATATAATATATATATATATATGTATATATATATATACCGCATTTATAGCTAAATAATACACACATTCAATTATCATTAATAGAAGTCCTGTCACTTTCTCACACGGTTCACAAAGTCTATTCACAAAACTTGTATTTATTGAGGAAGGAGGTGGAGGGGGGGGGCTTCCGGAAGAGGGGGGGGCTAGGTTTTTCTCCTCTTTCATTTTTTTTGTTTGTTCTATTATTATCATTATTATTATTATTATTATTATTATTATTATTATTATTATTATTATTATTTCTTATTAGACGAACTTCCCGTTCGGCACATTTGTTTTTTAATATTTCTATTGCATACACGTGCCGTGTCTGAGTAGATGCGCATGCGTGTTTCGTGCATGTATACGTGAGTGTGTGTGTGTGTGTGTGTGTGTGTGTGTGTGTTAGTGCGCGTGTGCCGTAACCGGAATATACAACTTAAATAAAGAGTGCATCCATGGACTCTATAATGACCAACGACGCTTCTACTTTCACTTTCTACGAGTCCACGCGGGCGGCGTAGCGGTGGTCACGTGCCTATTTTCTTATTTCCTCTCCTTTCACCTTTCTCTCTTTCCTATCCGCTCTATGTGTATATATTAATATATATACATACATCTCTTTCTCTCTCCTTGTCTCTCTCTCTTTCCATATATATATATATATATATATATACACACCATAATATGTATATATCTGTTTTCCTTTCTTCATATTCTTCTCCCCCAACTTCTTTCCTTTTTGCAGTCACAATCTTTCTCTTTCACCTTATCTCACCCCCCTCTCTCTCTCTCTCCCTCCCTCTCTCTCTCTCTCTCTCTCTCTCTCTCTCTCCTTGCCGCTGCTCAAACCGCACTCTTTCCTTCAACTTCAGTAAAAAAAAGCCACTACACATGTCGTCCTTAACACGATCAGTGTCGTACGCCAACCAAGAGGAGGCGGTTTCTAATTCAAATGAGGTTATAATTTTTCGACTTTCATTTTTTCTTGATTTTGTTGGTTTTTTTCTTTCTTTCTTTGTTTTGTCTTTTTTTTTTTGCTCTTTTGTTTCTTGAATATGAAAGTCAGTTGTCTTTATTCCTGAATGTCTTCTCCAGTTATTTATTCATTCATTCATTTATATCTGTCTGTCTGTCCTTCAGTCTTTCATCCTTCCTTTCTTCCTCGCTTTCTTTCCTTCTTTCTTCACTGTCTTTTTTAGTTGTTATTGTTGTTTTTGTCAACATTTCTTATTGACAATTT
>NC_043018.1:5090778-5093278 GCF_006345805.1 Octopus sinensis | reverse complement strand
GGTTGTTATTTCTGAGAAACTAAATACCACGCAGGAGATTAAGCGTAACGTTTCTGTTTTGTAGATGTTTGAGATTATAAGGCTTTCATTAGGAATGTAAATACTTTGTAAACATCCAAACATTTACAGATAACTGTGTGGGTGGTGGGAACAGGCTGTGAGTAGGTGTGCGCGCGTTTGTGTGTGAAAGAGAGGGCGTATGTAAGTAGGTATGTATAAAAATGTTTGTTACATCGTTCAACTGAATTAAAAACAAATCGATGCGTGTGTGCACGCGTGTGTGTGTGTGTGTGTGTGTGTGTGTGTACATACTCATACACTCAGGGTTCCAACATATATTCAGACGGAATTAAATATATTCGGCTATGAGCGTACGTATATGTCTGATTGTATCCCTCCCGGGCCGCGCGTGAAGTTTGTGTACATATGAGTCATATAGTAGTATATGTATGCATGTATATATACATACATATAAATATATATAAATTATATATAATAATATATATATAACTATATATATATATATATATATATAATATATATATGTATATATATATATTATATAATATATATTATATATATATATATATATATTATATATAATATATATATATATATATATATATACACACACATATACATATACATATTTCGATATATATATATATATATATATATATATATATATTAATATATATATATATATGTATGTATAAATATGTGTATGTGTATATATGTATACATATATGTATGTGTGTGCGTGCGTGTCTTCGCCTTTTGTTTTTCTGTAAATTTCAACTATATATATGTGTGTGTGTGTGTAGAGGCATGTGTATATATAAATATGCATCACGCACACGTGCATTTATATACACTTACACACACACACATCTACCTCCGTACTCACACACATGACCACACAACCATTTGGCACCTGTCTATAATTCAGTGAACGCTGGGCCATAAAGAATATTTCAGTTGACGTTTTTCAATGTCATTTCCATAGCACGAGTCGCAACCGCCGCCGCCGCCTCCGGCACCGATTGCTTACAATAGATAAAGGACGGGCTGGGGGTGGGTGGTGGTGGGGGGAAGAGATTCTTATTTACTTGGTTGCTTGTTTGTTTGTTTTTTTTTGTTTGTTTATTTATTTATTTATTGTTTTGTATATTTTTTAGAATATACAAATTTATTTAAAATACAGCGTTCGCCCACGTATGGGCAAACACACACGCACACACACACATACACACACACATACATACATCTATATATATATATGTGTGTGTGTGTGTACATGTATATATATCTTATACATATATATATATATATATATACATATATATATATATAATATATATATATATATATGTGTGATATATATATATACATATATATATATATGTATATATATGTGTGTGTGTGTGTATATATATATACACACACACACACACACACACACACACACACATATATATATATACACACACACATGAATATATCAACTACACGTGTGTGTGTGTGTAAATAAACATTACAAGCACATTTTTTCAGTTGCTGAAAAGTGCAAACATTTTTTTCTTTCCCACCGCACACACCTTTCTTCAGCTCACAGTTTCACCTGTTTTCTTTTTCACTTAGCATACATACAAACACATGTACATATATACATGCATACATACATACATATATATATACACACACGTGCATACATACACCTACAAACACACACACGCATATAAACATTTATGTATCTAGGTATGTATCTATGTAGATATTCATATGTATATAAATGTATACATGTGTACACCCATATATATTTATTTCTGAAAATATGTATATATGTATAAATACATGTGTGTGGTGTGTGTGTAGTTTTTATCTGCATGCTGTAGGTTCTGGTACGGTAGAAAAGCATCAGTGTATTTGTAATGCTTCACTCAACCGGAAGTCCTGGTTTCGGATTGAATCCTCGGATTAGAGACTCGAACAAAATTGAAAGTCCTCTTGTGCAAAACTTCCAGACTCGTCGCCTCTATAAGCCAACGCGTGAGTCATAGAATCCAAAGAAGTCGCTTATTAAGCACACGCACTCTCTCCCTCTCTCTCTTTCTGCCTCTCTTTCTTTCTCTCTTTTTCTCTCCCCCCTCTCTCTCTCTCCCTATATATATGCGTTGGATCTTGACCCTTAAGTGGACTGTGGCCTGCATGCCGAAGTATGCTGCTGTCTGATTTCACTATACGTTGATTGTATTTGGTCTATACATCTGGGTATGAGCGTGACTGGAGAGGCAAACCTGTATAAGCCTCAGTAAGCACGTGAGTGTCCGTACACACTGTTGATACACGTGTATACCGTCCTTGACTCTGCCACGGTTATACTGGATCTTGCAAATAATCATAACACACACACACACACACACATACACACACACACACACACACACACACATATACATATATATATATATATATATATTATTATATATATATATATACT
>NC_043018.1:5075778-5088278 GCF_006345805.1 Octopus sinensis | reverse complement strand
TAAAAAGGGGAAAATACTTTACATTATTTAGACCTAGACGCGTCTCCAAAAACGGAATTGTCGTGGCTGGAATGGATTTCATCATAGATCTGTTTAATCAGGGTCCAACAGGAACTATGCTACACAAACGATTTTAACAACCATCACCCTGCTTTTAATAATCCTTTCTACCGTGGACACGAGGTCTGAAATTTTCGGAGTGGGAAAAGTCGATAGCATCGACCACTGCGTTCAACTGGTACTTTATTTAACGACCCCGAAAGGAAAAAAGCCAAAGTCGACATGGGGGAATTTGAACTCAGAGCAAAAAGACTGACCAAATGTCGCTAAGCATTTTACTCGGCGCGTTAAGGATTCTGTCAGCCCGCCGTCTTCACTCTTTGTTTGATTAATGGCTTCTAATTTAGGCACCAAGCCAGCGATTTTGATTTGTGACGGGGCTTGTCCATTACATTGAACCCCGTTTCTTGATATTTTATCCACGGCTGTTCGGTGTAGGATACCGAAGATTCCCTACAGCAATGTCTACTACCTTCGTTACAATGTATACAGCAATGTATACCTTCGATACAAAACGATAGCCAAAAGGCGCTACAGGTTATCCCTTTTGTATCTTTGATGTTTCTGCTGAAATTCGCTGCATTTCTTTCAATTAAGTTTCAAAATAATGAATTATTCAGTGAAATATCTTTGTCATTATAAACGAAAAATTAACATGAAATTTTGATGGAGAGTTTTCATTTTGATCATTTTAACCTTTTTGCTTCCAAATTTCTGCTGAAATACAATGCCCTTGTTTCGATTAACTTTGAAAATAATAAAAAAATTCAGTAAAATAACTTTTTTTTTTATTATTTAGCTAATATTTGGAAATCTCTCGTTTAGATCACTTTAACCCTTTTGTTACCCCTATTTCGGTAGAAGTATACTGCATCTGATTGAATTAATTTTGAAAATAATAATTTTGTTAAATAGCTTTATCCTTATCATATTGATATTTCAACATAAATTAACATGAAATTTTGGCGGAAGGTCTTAATTTAGAAAGCGGCCTTTTTACCTTTTATAGAACTAAGGACGGTCCCAGACAGTTAACGTCAAAAAGGTTTTAGAAAAGTTTTGCATATATATGTAAAATTTCCACTTTCAGATTGTAATTAGGAAAGTGAGTATTATCTCTGATCCCTTTCTTTGTTCCAAAATCTTCGCTTTCGACATTGGTACTAAAACATTGCAATGACCCTCAGTAATTATCGGCATAAGCATGAATTGATAATTAGGGCAAAGAGGCTGTAAATTTCCAAAGACAACTGAACTTCATGACTGTAAATGACTCTTCGTTTCAGTGCCAAACATGAAGTCTGTTATGTAATCTTTATGATGATATGTACATTCAGGCGCAAGCGTAGCTGTGTGGTAAGAAGCTTGCTTCGTAACCATATGGTTCCGGGTTCAGTCACACTTCTACTATAGCCTCGGGCCCACCAAAGCCTTATGAGTAGAATTGGTAGACGGAAAATGAAAGAAGCCCATTGCGCGCGCGCATGCGTGTCTGTCTCCCTCCACCGCTTGTCCCCATTACTCAGCGGTTAGTTAAAAGTCAGAGAGCATAAGTATCAGGCTTAAAGAATTGAAGTACTAGGGTCGATTCATCCGACTATAAATTCTTGAAGGTGGTGCCCCAGTATGGCCGGAGTCTAATGATTGAAACAAATAAGAGATATATGTATGTATACATGAATGTATTAAATAACAGAGGAATTGCCTGGAAGTATCCGCCGGCACTCATTGCCATGGATGGCATTGCGTATTGTTTCAGCAATTACATCACAGCACAAACGGAAGTTGTAGCTTAATGGAGATTTTTTTATCTTTCATCTTTTAGCTTTCACTTGTTTCAGCCATTACACAGCGGCCATTCTGGGGCACCGCCTTGAAGAGTTTATAATCAAATGAATCGACACCAGTACTTAGTTTTATTTATTTTATTTTATTTATTTATTTATTGATAAACCTGGTACTTATTCTATCGGACACTTTTTCCGAACCACAAAGTTATGGGACGTAAACACACCAACACCAGTTGTCATGAACACATGCACATAAATATATACACACAAACTTTATGCGTTCACATGCATACGTTCATATATACATAGACACATATACATACGTACATACGTACATGTGTATATATATATATATATATATACATATATACATAAGTATGTGTGTGTGAGCGTATAACTTTCTCCGGCTGCAACTGCTTAGAGCGTTCGCTTCAGGGCAAACATTCCTAAGAGGCTTAAATGGTATAAAAAGACAATTACATCGAAGCGCCGTTGGTTCGTTTCCCACTAGACTCTCCTTTATCATTTTAATTGTACTTCATTCAGGTTAAACAATAAGTAAACGTATTTATGGTAATCATGCATTCACCACACATGCGCACACGTTTACTCGTACACCTATACAAACACACACACATTCATGTATCTACGCATATACATATATATATATATATATACATATACATGCATATATATATATATATATGAGAGAGAGAGAGAGAGAGAAATAGATAGAGAGAGAGAGAGAGAGAGAGAGAGAGAGAGAGAATTAAAGATGAGATCTAGAGAATCTCTGTAGAAAACATTTAGTAACGCTCAAAAGATTTGAAACCTGCACTCTGAAGTATAAGATTCTTATCTCCCCACCCTGAAGAAGGAGGCTCGAGTTCTCCAGTGTTTGTTTGATACCATTTCTGGTTGCAAATTTTGGGTGAAATACATCTGCCAATGTTATGAAGTAACACCGAACCACCAGAAACAGCTGTCGGGACCCAAGGAGGTTATCTGTTTATTTGCATCATCGTCTCTCTCTCTCTCTCTCTCTTTTTCTTTCTCTCTCTCTCTTTCTCTCTCTCTCTCTCTCTCTCTCTCTCTCTCTCTGTATATATATATATATATATATACACGCGCATATGTGCGTGTGAGTGTGTATACTCATAGACAACTGCTGCAATGAGAACACATCGTGATTTTATACAAACATCTAAGCGGAGATCACTGAAGTTCGTCAAGTCACACACATGGTCGAAATAGAAACGTGTGTGTGTGTGTGTGTTTGTATAGACGCACATGTCTCCATTTCAACCCTGTCTCTCTCATCCAAATGACAAATGTATTTCAAATCACACTATACAAATTTTTATACAATTTTCTACTCTGATCGATTTCACAACTTTATTGATACGTATTGCATTTGATCGATCAATATATCTACCTATTCATTGTAGTATATTCTAGTTGACTGATAATTGCACACTTAAAGCACTCCAACGGCGGCCGAATCTGCGTGACTGCGCGCGCACGTGTGTATAGGGAAGCCGGGTGTGCAAGAGGATCGATTTGAATAAAGGTACAGTAACTCGTTTTACCGATTGTAACTTATGCGTGCGAGACTTTGAAGAGCAGAGTAAAAAGGCGGATAAGAAACTAATAATATAATCCATCTAAAGTGCCTTAGAAAAATCGTATGGGTCAACTAGCAAGACCTTATTATAAATGAAGAAATTCTGGGAAGAGAGGGGTTACGACCGCTGTGAGAGGTTGTAGCAGAAAGCTGATTCCACCAGGGTAACCATATTCTCCGTGTAACGCAATGGTCCTGAACCGGGGTTCGTATAACCCATGAAGATCCATATAAGAATTAGGGGGTGAGGGCGTCCATGCAAGCAAAATAGTAAATCGGGGATCCATGGTAGTACTTTAAGGGTCTATCAAACGAATTTTGCTTGTATGTGTTTACTGAAACAGATCAGTTTCTTTCTTTAAAGTTTTTCCATAGTTCGAACGAAACAAATGAATAGGAATTTTGAAAGAAGTGTCTATAAAACTATTTTCTAAACATTCGTTGTCTATGGGGGTCTACCGGAGTAAGATGGTAATCAAAGGGGTTTCATAGATGGAAAAATTGTTGAGAAACACTGAATCAACAAAGCAGCCATGACTTAGATACCACCCAATGAGAGGCCTAAAAGGGTAAGCTGATGATCACGAGGCGTCGGGCATTTCAAGATGACCTGCAGGCAGTTAACATTGCGCAGAATGAATGTGCAAGGGTAACATCCGATCGAACCCGGTGGACGAAGTTTGCTACCCAATGCGCTGAACAGAGCATGAGAACCTGACGATTCTTTCTACTAGACGCACAAGACCTGAAATTTTGAGGAAAAGGAACTCGTCGATTACATCGACCCTGGTACTTGACCGAGACTTTATTTTATCGACCCTAAAAGGATAAAAGGCAAGGCCGACCTCAGTGGCATTTGAACTCAAAGTGCAAGCTGGAATTATCGCTGCTAAGCATTTTCTTGAGCATGCTAACGATTCTGCCAGATCACTACTTTAAAATAACCTAATCATGAAATACACCAGTATTGCGTCCACATTGTTTTCGTTTCTATCAAAATAAAGCTTTGCTAAAATTGTCGACAATTACAAATTAGCAATATTAGGTTTAGTTGCAGAATGAAGTAGACTTTCTCTGTAAGGAAGCCGTCCAAACAATTTTTAGCCGGTTCTCATTTCTTGTTCTCTGTTTGACACTGTGGAGTGTTAGTAGTCGCTTCCTTGTCTCTTGATTTCTAAATAAGCTTTGAACGTGATGTACACTCTTCAACGAGGCAATGAGGGGAGGAAGTCTTGTGATAGGGAAACTCATCGACAAGTGACTTATAGACCTATGCTTGTAGATGTATTGCTCGAACCCTCTACGAAATAGACAATGCTTTTCACTTGGTGTTTGTCCCTCAAGAGATAAATCAACAAACCTCTCTCTCCCTTTACAGACATATATCTATCTACCTATCTGTTTACCTACGTACCTCTCTTCTCTCTCTCTCTCTCTATATATATATATATATCTATATATATATACTTTATTGAAAAGCAACAAAAATATCACAAAAACCGTTACTCAGAGTTTCACGTTCCCGTTCGTCGGAGAGGTTGTAAAAACCAAATTGTCCGACGAACAGGAACGTGAAACTCGAGTAACGGTTTTTGTGATATTTTTTGCTGCTTTTTAATAAAGCATATTACTCTTCCTCTAGTGTTTGAGTTTTATTTTTCCACCATGTTTTACAGTTATATGCTTACTCTGGTATATATATATATACTTAGCTGAGCAGCCCGTCGTTGCCAGGCAGTTTTTACAGTAGAATGTCTTATATAAAGTTTTGTTTATTCCATCTCAGACTGTTCCTTCCCCGACAGATAGGCCTCTTGATCAGGACAGATTTGTGCTTTCTTTTTGACCGTTTCACATGATTTTATTCATGAAAACTTATTAAAACTTCAGCAGTTCTTACAACTTCGATCGTCGTAATGCTTTGTTTAATAAAAATTCCTCCTCCTAATAATTTTGCTTTCATTTTGTGATAGACAGCTATCATGCAACAAATGCCGCCTTCTAAATCCTGTTTTCTGATTAGGTAAAATTGATTAGACTTTAAACCTCAATAACATTTTTCTGCAATTTTTCTGGAACAACCAAATAAAATCGGATTTAACGTGGAAATTATTTCAATATACCAAATTTGAAAATTTAGACGTAATTCAAAATCTCCCAATATGTGACAGCAACAGGGAAGACCTTACAAAAGTAGAGACACAGACGGTTATAGGACGTGACACACACACACCCACAAACGTACACACAGGTAACCACGAGTTTAAAATGGTGTGTAGTAGACGTATGTATGTATGTATGTATGTGTGTGTGTTTCTATGTGTCCCTGTCTCGCAGTTTTAAAATTTACTTGTGCGTGTGTGTGTGTGTGTGTGTGTGTGGTTGTGTGTGGTTGTTTACATTTTGTGCTTCTTGGAAAAACCCTGATTGATGCAAGTGTGATGTTGTGATTTCCCTGCCAACAACCCATCTGCTGGCTTTGCATATTTGAAGATGTAATGAAATAAAAGATCCCTTACTTGGACAAGGAAAACAGTTAAGGGATAGAAACAGCAATGGTTGTTTTTACCACCTCAACGTGGCTGTTCCATACAGAACACTGTTACTTCTCTTTTTAACCCCAGGAGGACATGACACAGTGTGTTGCTGCCCAGCTGGCGGAGATATCCTCCTAGGGTTAAAAAGAGAAGTAACAGTGTTCTGTATGGAACAGCCACGTTGAGGTGGTAAACAGCCATTGCTTTATAGTTTTAGTTTTATATGTGTGTGTGTGTGGAGGCGCAATGGCCCAGTGATTAGGGCAGCGGACTCGCGGTCGGAGGATCGTTGTTTCGATTCCCAGATCGGGCGTTGTGTGTGTTTATTGAGCGAAAACACCTAAAGTTCCACGAGGCTCCGGCAGGGGTAGTGGCGACCCCTGTTGTACTCTTTCGCCCCAACTTGGGCCCATGAGCCTGGCTAGGCTTGAAAAGGGCGCGAAAAAATGTATATATTGTGCTAGTTTCTTCTGTATAGCTGGCTTATATCACCGGGCAGCAAGATGTCTGAAAGCTTCCTAGTTTTGAGCACATGGGGTCTGTGTCTTCCTAGGTGATGCTAACATGCTTCAGATCTTCTTTGAAGTGGGTACGCTATGTCTTTTTGGGGTCTCTTTCTCTTCATTTGTCCCCCAGCTGGTACATAGTGCACAGCTCTGTCTACCATTCGTTCATCTGGCAGCCAGAGGACCTGATCTGCAAGTCTCACTCTTCTCTCCACCGTAATCTCCCACGGGCTGCGCGGATTGTCTCTTCTCATGCCTTGGACCCCCACCAAAGAGCTTGAAAAACAAACAGACGGCTGCTACACAAGAATATTAAGAATGGCTCTGAATATTACATGGAGAGTTCATTTAAGCAACGAACTGCTTTATCAAGATTTACCCAAAGGGACAGAAGATACAACAGAAAAGAATGAGAATTG
Organism: Octopus sinensis; assembly: GCF_006345805.1. Classification (NCBI taxonomy): domain Eukaryota; kingdom Metazoa; phylum Mollusca; class Cephalopoda; order Octopoda; family Octopodidae; genus Octopus; species Octopus sinensis. Next base: position 5,081,342 of record NC_043018.1, on the reverse strand, counting down.
CAGGTCAATGTGTCATCCGCCCAGGTCAACCTGTGTCAAACATGTCTTACGGCAGAGGAAAAGAATCAACAGGGGAAGAAACGTCTAATCTATGTGGACAACTTGCTTCAGGACAATGGAATGGCAAATGTTGACGAATTGAGAAGATGCACGAGGGACCGTGATTGATGGCATGCTCGCGTGAAATCACTGAAGCGTCTCGAAGGACGGCCACACTGAAAAAGAAGAAATCACTTCAGAGTTGTGATGGTGTCCCTGTAGATGATGACGAGAATTCTACGAAGACACCAATGTTGGAATATATTCAGCCTGTGAGTGATCTTAGCTGAGATTTTTCAAGTTTCTCCTGTGTAGACTGAATTTTTGGTTCTTTATAACTAGTTTCACACCATTGTGGCCATCATCACGAAGACACGCGCGCGCACACACACATATTACTCATGTATGTGTGTACACACACATATATGGATATATATATATATATATATATATATATATATATATATACACACATTTACGAGGGGAAGTCAAAAATTATCCGCTCTTTCGCCATAACATGTCTTTATTATTATCAAACTGCCTTCCGCACATGCGTGCTTAGAGTTGGTACTATTGTGTTCCCGTGATTGAAGTTTGAGCCTGATCGCGCCATTTTTCTTTCTGGCTCCACAAGCAATGGGCACCAAAGAAGTACAAAGTGCAATGATCCGATTTCTCTGGAACATGGGTGTACGATCAAGATACAGTGCTTTGCTGGGCAACAGACTCAAGCCAGTAATTCATACCAAACGCCGAAGCCTATTGTCCAAGAAAGTTTTGTTGTGGCATGATAATTCACGCCCACGCACGGCCGCCCAGACCGTTGAACCATTAACCAAGTGGGTTTTGACGTGCTGGAACAGCCCAGATCTCACCCCTTCTGACTATCAAAGATGGTTTGCGAAGTCGGCGATTTCCTACGGATGAAGATGTGAAGAAGACAATGCATAATGGCTGCACGACCAATCGAAAATCTTCTTTTTGGAGGGAATATGTAGGCTTGTGGACCGCTGGACCAAGTGAATCGAAAGGACTTGTCATTTATCCCCTGCTTTTGTGTGAATACATTGGAAAAACTAGAGTGCTTATAATTTTTGACTCTCACTCGTATACACACAGAAGAACACACACATACACACATACATGCACATACATACATGTGTGTGTGTGTGTGTGCGCGTGTGTATATAATAGAAAACGCGAATAGCGTTTGGTATTTTATACCAGCGCCACACTAAGGATCCATTGTTACACATTGGATTTAGTACTTGCATAACAAATTCGTACATACATACATATATATATATATACACACATACATGCATATATATATATATACACACATACATGCATATATATATATATACACACACACACACACACACACAGAAGGATAGAAACAGATTTTATTTGGTTGTTCCAGAAAAATTGCAGAAAAATGTTACTGAGGTTTAAAGTTTAATCAATTTTACCTAATCAGAAAACAGGATTTAGAAGGCGGCATTTGTTGCATGATAGCTGTCTATCACGAAATGAAAGCAAAATTATTAGGAGGAGGAATTTTTATTAACCAAAGCATTTCGACGATCGGAGTTGTAAGAACTGCTGAAATTTTAATAAGTTCAAACAGTCAGAAGTCACACGATACCAGGTCGGGAGAGTAGGGAGTCTGTCGAACAAGTGGTGTATTTTTTTCTTGACCGGGAAAACTCGGATTACGAAGTGCGTTCAAAAAGTTTCCCACTTCGTTTTCACCGACACCCTTCATATGCACTGATCCCCTGCTTATCCCCGCTGCGTGTGTTATTTCCTGCATTGTTATTACACGACGGCCTTCCGTAACTATTCTCAGAACCTACCCACTCGGCTTCTCGTTTCGGCACGCATCCGGACTGAACCCGCAACCACGATGTTGCCAAGCGAATTTTTTCAGCACCCATCCATAATCGAGTTCTTCTGTACGAGCGCACTAATTAAATGGAGCGGCTAAATTGCTTGCTCATTTAATTAGTGTGTTGTGTGGCCGAGTATTCAGCAGAGACCGTCGACTCCCTTAATTTAATTCTGTAATATAACGCGTGTAATACAGTATCAGTGAAGGCGCGTGGCTTGGTGGTTATTCAGGTAAGTCTTGATGTCCTTGGTTCGAATCACGGCGACGCATTGTGTCCTTGAGCAAGACACTTTATTTCACATTGATCCAGTCTGCTCAGCCGGGGAAAAAAACAGTTGTATTTGTATTCCAAAAGGCTGTCCTTTGTAACATTCTGCGTCGCACTGAATCTCCCTGAGAACTACATTAAGGGTACACGTATCTGTGGAGCGCTCAGCCACTTACACGTCAATTTCATGTGCTGATCAACGGAGCAGGTTGTTCCGTTGATCGGATTAGCTGGAACCGTCATCGTCGTAATCGACGGAGTGTCCGCTTGCATGAGTAAACTAATTAAATGGACAAACTAAATAACGTAATTAGCGTGTTGTGTGGTCGATTACTCTACAGAGAAGTGTATCCACTTAATTTAGATTCTCTAGTATAATGAATATAATACAATGTCAGTAAAAGGAACGATCCATTGGATGAGGCTTCCTTACAGTTTCCTTCTCCCCAGTCTCAGTTACAGGACATCGATCGACCGGAGCCACATTAATAGACACTTTACTAAGAAACTACACATTGGGTTCGAATCTAGAAATGAGAAACTCCTTAATCATACGACTACGTTGGGCCCATGTGTATGTGCGTGTGTGTGTGTGTGTGTACGTATGCATGTATGTTTATATATTTACACACACACATAGCCATGCAGAGACCTACATCAGTCATGCATGTATATGTCAGTGTGAATTTACGAAAAGATACATAAATATTATTTAAATCATTATGGGCACCAAAAATACATAACCGCACACACACACACACACACACACACACACACACACACACACACACACACACACACACACACACTTATATCAATATATAAACTTACGCAGACATACACAGATACACTTGCAAAATATACACATACACATGCAACACACACACACACGTAAGATAAACATTCCACTTAAGCACATACACACGTAAATACAGGAAATGCCATTATAGAAAACGAACCGTTTGGTTTGACTTCTAAGCGGTCAGGCAGCCTGCTGGAAATAGATGTCAAGCCCTACCCTATCATCAAATGTCACACTATGCTCTTCAAAAGAGGAGACCGTGAAAGTTTTATTTCTTCGTTTTTAGAATGACATGGAAATGGCGTAAATAGAACTTCGTTGATTATATATCTCTGAGGAATTGGGGCAGAATGTGAAGAAAACAAGACCAAAAACAGTTACGTATCTACAAATAAACACACACACCCACACACACATACAGTTTATAGATATTAAATCATACACACCATACAAATACATACCTATGTGTAGAGATAGAAAGATATATACATACATTGATACAAGCGTATATATGTATATACATATATATATATATGTACATATATATATATATATGTGTGTGTGTGTGTATAATATATACAAATATATATTCTTTTACTTGTCTCAGTCTTTTGACTGCGGCCATGCTGGAGCACCAACTTAAAGGGTTTTGGTTGAAGAAATTTACCCCAGGACTTGTTCCTTGTAAGCCTAGTACTTATTCTATCGGTCTCTTTTGCCGAACAACTATGTTAGGGGGACAGAAGCACACCAACATCGGTTGTCAAGCGATGGTGGGGACAAACGCACACACACACGTACACATACACACATATGTGTGCGTGTATATAATATATATATATATATATATACATATGTACGAGGTGTTCCTTTCAGTTTCCGTCTACCAAATCTACTCAAAAGGCTTTGGTCATCCCGAGGCTATAGAAGAAGACACTTGCCCAAAGCGCCATGCAGTGGGACTGAACCCGGAACCGTGTGACTGAGAAGAAAGCTTCTTAGCCCACAACCACATCTCCGCTTACATGGATACACACACACACACACACACACACACGCACATACACACACACACATACACACACAGAGAAGAACACACATGCACACATACAAAGAATCAGTAACTCCGTGTTGCCGTTGTGCATCGACTGCTAGAGAGGAACGCCGCGGAGCGAAGCATCAACGCACTGATGGAACACACACCGAGACACACAGCTTCTATTTACGTGTGTGTGCGTCTAAGCAAGCGCGCATTTGTGCAGTGTGTGTTGTGTGTGTGTTGTGTTAGAGGAAAGGAGTGAAAAAAATGGTAAAAACAGAATGAAAATATTTACTCGAAAGAAACTGAAGCTTCACTCCCCCGGTACTCAGAGATTTACGATATGTGAAGCGACAGTTCAGTTCGAACACACACAGATATATAAATATATAGATATTATATTAGTTTGTTGCTGTCGGCGATGACCAGGGACGTAGATAGACAGACAGACAGACAGACGTGTGAGTGGACAAAATTCTATTTTAATTTAAGTAATGTAAAACGTGAAATATTAGGCAGAAAGTTTCACACAGATCCATAGGACTTCATGTTTTGTGGGTTCGTGGTACGACCCATTCGCATTACATAAGACGATAACAAACACACACATACACACACAACACACACACACACACACAGACACACACACACTCTGGGGTCGATTTAAGACCCTTCAAGCGCTGGTCCAATATGGCGGCAGTCAAATAACGGAATAAAAGAATATATATATATATATATATATATATTATATATATATATAGATATATAGATATATATATATATATATATATATATATATATAAGAATATATATATATATATATATAAGAATATATATAAGAATATATAAAAATATATATATATAAGAATATATATATATATATATATATATATATATATATATAAAAGAATATATATATAACATAAGAGGGATCAGCCATCTGAATGTGGCTAGGGTCAGGCGGGGTGGGGGGTGTTACTGATGCATTTTAGCCCCAGGCGAACATCGACGTCACCAGAAGCTGCGATATATATATATATATAGATATATATATATAAGAATATATATATATATATATATATATATATATAAAAGAATATATAGATATATATATATATATATATATAGATATATATAAGCTATATATATATATATATATATATATATATATATAATATGTAAAAGAATATATATATATATATAAGAATATATAATATATATATATATATATATATATATAGAGTAAGAAATATATATATATATATCAGAATATATATATATATATATATAGTTATATATATATATTTGTTCTTTTGTTTCTTTCACTCATTACACAGCAGCCATGCTGGGGCAGCGATGTGAAGGTTATACTTTAAAAAATCGTCTCCACTATTTGTTTAATCGCTTCATCTTATCGAACCGTAAAGTTACAGAGAAAACTACACTGGTTGGTAAGGAGGAAAAACAGCGCCCCCCACCCCAACACACACATACACATTCGATAGATAGATCGATTCATACG
>NC_043018.1:5056202-5071202 GCF_006345805.1 Octopus sinensis | reverse complement strand
TACATATGTATACACGCATACACGCATGTGTGTGTATGTGTGCGTGCGTGCGCGAGTGTCGTTGTGTTAGCTTCTCATCCCTTGACAAATGGTGTACGTTTGTTTTCTTTCAGTCCCTGTGACTTAGCGCTTCGGCATAAACAGAACGCTGGATTTACATTAAGGACTTCGGTTGATTCCAACGGGTAAACATTTCAGGGATAGGAAGCATGGCTGCAATCCAATGACTGAAATCAGCAAAAGAATAAAAATAGAATAGATGTACACATACTTATAAATATACGTATATATATATACATATAACAAACCTACACCATTATATAAATATATATATACACACACGAGCGCACACACATATAATACATACATAGTATGTATGTATTTGTGCAAATTTATATATGTGTAGGTGTATATATATATTCGTATCTCTATGTATATACACGCATATATATATATACACACACATACATACATATATGTGTGTGTGTGGTGTGTGTGTGTGTGTGTGTGTGTATGTGTACGTGTGTATACTCACATGTACTCAGTAAAGGCACTGCACCATTATGGTCGTTGTTACGGCTAAAACAAACTAATGATATTCAGAACAACGAACATATATATATATATGTATATATATGTATATATATACATATATATACATACACTATATATATAATATATATCTATATATATATATATATATTATATTATATATATACATATATATTTAATATATATATTTACATATATATATATACATATATATTATACATATATATATATACATATATATATATATATATATATATTATATTATATATATATATATATATATAGGTGTGTGTGTGCATATATATATGCATAAATACATGTTCGCGCATTTGTATACACTCATATGCATATGTGTGTGTGTGGGTGTGTGTATTACATACTCGTTACGCCACAGTAAACCTCGCTGTTATCAGATGTTTATCATCTCCGTCGCTACCACCACCACCACCACCACCACCACCACCACCACACATGCACCTCGCTATCATCTCGCTTCTTATCTCACAACCACCCCTCACCCCCCACCCCACCACCCGTCCTCCGTTGTTATCGCATTTTCATCTCACCCTCTTATCCACTGATCTTTATCAATGTCTGTTAGACTCATTAGACGCTGATAACGACTTCTCAACTACAACTCAACAACAAACTCTGCTTGAGAATCGAAACTGGGACTTTACAGACAGGAGCGGTGGCGGGGGGCGGTGCTGGTGGTGGCGGTGGCGGTGGCGTGGGTGGCGGTGGTGGTGGTGGTGGTGGTGGCGGTGGTGCGTTGGTGTTATGGTGTAAGCATTAGTGTTGTCGTTGTCTGGAGTTAGTGATGGTGGTGGCGGTAGTGATGGTGGTGGTGGTGGTGGTGGTGGTGGTCGTGGTTGTGGTCGTGGTCGTGGTGGTGGCGGTGGTGGTAGTGGTGGTGGTGGTGGTGGTGGTGGTGGTGGTGGCGGTGGTGGTAGTGGTGGTGGTAGTGGTGGCGGTGGTGGTAGTGGTGGTGGTAGTGGTAGCGGTGTGTGGTGGTGGCGGTGTCTGGTATTAAGTTTGCTTGTGTGAGGCTTTACTTGTAGATGTGGTGGTGGTGGTGGTGATGGCATTGTTGTTGTTATTGTTGGTAATGATGCTGGTGATGGTGGCGGTGGTGGTGTATGTGTGGGGGAGGCGTTGGCGATATGTGGTGCTAGTTCGGTGCTGCGGTCGTGGTGATAACCGGTTCTAGTAGTGGTGATGGTAGTCGTGAAGTTGGTACTGGTGGTGGTGGTGGTGGTACGTGTGTGTGTGTGTGGGTGGGTGTGTTATCTAGTGATACGCTGTATATGTTTGGATGGTGTGATGCCGGTATTGATGGTGATGGTCACACACGTACTTTTCTTGTGCTTTGTTTTTCCTTCTCTCCGGATCTTTCCTCTTTTCCCCTGTTTCTGACGAAGAGCCATGCTCGAAACGTTACACACCCCACTCTTTTCTCCATCTTACTCTAAGCATCAACCCAATTCATTCATTGGGAACATCCTGTTGACTTCTGCTGTTTTGTTTTTACTTTCGATTTGCCTATAAATGTGTATAGATACTTCGCTTCGGCATTGTAAGGACTAATTATCTGGTGGTAGCTCTCAATATACGTATGCCTCAATATGCGTATGCCTCAATATACGTATGCCTCCGAACGAAAGCGTTAGTCGAATACAGAGCGCGGTCATAAGAAAAATTAAAGGACAAAGGAATAAACGGTTATCTTATGAAACTTCAACAGCTTACAGTTGTTTCCACGATAAGATGCGGTGAACTCACAGTTGAGTGCCTGAGTATCACTTTAGAGCCTCGTCAGAGCCTCGAACATGGAGTGCAATTTATTTGGGAAAAGAAATACATTTATGTTTGAAGTTCTGATGAAACTGTAAGGTTTTGCTCAGGCACTCAACTATGGGTCCACCACATCCTACAGCAGAAACAGCTGTAAGCCAGTGAGGTTGATAAGATAATCCTTTATTCCCTTGTCAGCTCTTTTCCTATATAACTCGGCTCCGTCGGTCACGAATGACTATGGGTGAATCTAAGAGGTTCCCCTCTGGGGTACAAGTCTGGGTGGAAATTCGCCTCACCGGCGAGGGTTGTTTTTATGGAAGACCAGCAGTCGCCCATACATACCAGCCTCCCATCTGCATTCCCCTGATGTTATCCAAGAGAAAGGCAAAGGCTGATACAGTTCGGCACCAGTGATGTTGCAACTCATTTCAACAGCTGAGTAAATTAGAGCAACATAAAATAAAGTGTCTTGCTTAAGTATACAACTCGCAGCCCGGACTGGGAATCGAACTCACAACCTGACGATCGTAAACTCGACGCTCTAACCACTGAGCCGTGCATCTTATGTGTGTGTGTGTGTGTATATATATATATATAGAGAGAGAGAGAGGGGGGGGGCAAACACAAAGATACACGAACATATATACATACAGACATGCAGTATGTTTATCATTTAAATATAGATGAGCGTGTCTAGAGATGCAGCTTTATCCATCAGAATACATACATAAAACAAAAGAAGCAAATCTGCACAAAAATACTATTGTATGTATGTATACATGCATACAAAATACTGTTGTTGAAATTCCAATAACGGAGCCTTGGGTCTAGGTTAGAAACCGGATCTTTCTCTATTGGCAAGACATTTTGAAAGAAAACTGAATAATGACGTACATACTCGTACGAAGGGTTTCTTTCCAGTTTCCTTCAACCAAATTCACTCACAAAGCTTTGGTCATCCGGGTACTATAATAGATGGTACTTGGCCAAGGTGCCGCGCAGTCGGACTGAGCATCGAACCTTGTGGTTTGGAAGCAAAATCCCTGCTACACAGTCACGTCTGCATATGCGATTGTGTGTACATAGTGTGGCCCCTGTATTTAGCCCTTATTTATTCAAATATAAACTGAAAAATTCTTATTCACAAAAATAGTTGCAAATGTTTATAACGCATTCAAACTGTCTTTTGTTTTATTCTTCAGCCCCAAACTAAATAAAAGCGACTCAAACAAAATGTGAACAAAAGAGAAGCTTGGAAAATGTCTGGGATAAAGAATTGTGAAGTGACAATGGCAGATAGAAAGGCTTAAGGGGCGACAAGGAAAACGAACGGGAGCCGTTTTGAATAGTGAATATATGCAAGATATTGATTTCAGATTTTGGCACAAGGCCTACAAGTTCGGAGAAGGGGTTAAGTCGATTACATCGACCCCAGCGTATAGCTAGTACTTATTTTATCAACCCCGAAAGGATGAAAGGCAAAGTCGACCTAGGCGGGATTTGAACTCAGAACATACAGACAGACGAAAGGACAGTAACCAATTTTGCCCAGCGTTCTAACGATTCTAGCAGAGTGCCGCCTTAATAATAATAAGAAGATTATTATTTACGATGTATGTAAAATATTGCCAATAAATATAAGAATCATCCGGTAAACTTTCATTAACCAAAACCTGAAATTTTTTAGTTTATGATAAAAGGAATTAATGGATACAAAATATATGTGTGTGTGCGTGTGTGTGTGTGTGTGTGTGTGGTGTGTGTGTGTGTGTGTATGTGTGTGTATGTGTGTGTGTGTATGTGTCTGTGCTCGGGCAACGAAACAAAAAGTAGCAGAGCCTTTAAAGAAGAGACGCCGTGCGGTGATTTGTTCGAGTAAAAGCTTTGAAGGCCGCAGAGTCCAGTGACGAAACCAAATAATATGAGAATGAAATAACACACAGCTGTCCTCGTTTATCACGGTGTTTGGTTCCATAAAGTGTTTCGAAAATATAAAACGCAAATGATAAATGAATCATCTCTACGCATTTTGTAAAAGGCAGAAATGCTCGATTCATTGGCACCAAACTCCTGCCCCTCATCAGCAAAACGCTCTCTCTCACAAAAGTCTCCTGATTTCTACCTTTTCCTATAAAAGCAGAAGAGATTCTCCACCATTTTGTTCCTCCATGGAACCCTTTGGTTCCTGCTTTACTCCCATGGACCCTTTTAGCTATGTTTAAAAGGGTCATATTATCCTATTAGAATTATATATTGTTAGGAATTATCTTTTAGCTTTTCTAGTTTAAGCCATTAGGGCGCGGCCATGCTGGGGCACTACCTTCAAGAATTTATCGACGCCCGCAGTGCTTGTTTTTTTAAAATCTGGAACTTATTCTATTGGACTCTTTTGCAGAACCGCTAAGTTGAGTGAACATAAACACACCAGCACCGGTTATCAAACGGTGGTAGGGGGAACATATACACACATATATATATGCAAAGGGGCTTCTTTCAGTTTCCGTCTACCAAGTCCACTCACAAGGCTTTGGTCACTTGCCCAAGGTGCCACACCGTGGGACTGTACCCAGAACCATATGGTAGGGAAGCAAGCTTCTTACCACACAGCTACGCCCGCGCCTAGATAAGGACCTGTAAGGGCCATATAGACCCCAATTGAGGACCAAGTGCTGTAGAGAATGCACACGTCGGCGCCGTTTGTAAGGTTCAAGCTTGTTTGTATTTTTTCTATTCACGGGTTTCATGTTGATGGATACGTGAACGTAAAGTCACACAAAAACACCTTGTCATCTTGCTGGTGGTCATGGAAACACGAGGGATAATCAATGTAACTGAGCGTTGTAAGGGGTCACTGAGTCACTACCCCACCCTTTTTGTGGTACAAGTAGAATCTGCGACTGATCGCCGACCCGTGTTATCACAAATCAATCCGTGATAAACGTAATATATTTCTTTACTACCCACAAGGGGTTAAACATAGAGGGGACAAACAAGGACAGACAAACGGATTAAGTTGATTACATCGACCCCAGTGTGTAACTGGTACTTAATTTATCGACCCCGAAAGGATGAAAGGCAAAGTCGACCTCGGCGGAATTTGAACCCAGAACGTAACGACAGACGAAATACTGCTGAGCATTCCGCCCGGCGCGCTAACGTGTCTGCCAGCTCGCCGCCTTAAAACGTGATAAACGTAATATGGTTCACAACTGAGCGTACCGTGTTATCCTGGATCAATGAGGAATGGATCGGAAATAAACCCGGCTACATGTATAGCAGTCGTTAGTTGCAAGGTTCCAACGGAACAATCACGTGTTGCTCTATATCGGATGATGAATTAATTGATAAGAGTAACTTGGGCGCAAGAAATACCACAAGGTATATTTGTAAGAAAGCATAAAAAAAAGAAAACAATTAGGCGCAGGAGTGGCTGTGTGGTAAGTAGCTTGCTTACCAACCACATGGTTCCGGGTTCAGTCCTACTGCGGGGCATCTTGAGCAAGTGTCTTCTTCTATAGCCTCGGGCCGACCAAAGCCTTGTGAGTGGATTTGGTATACGGAAACTGAAAGAAGCCCGTCGTATATATGTATATATATATATGCGTGTGTGTGTTTGTGTGTCTGTGTTTGTCCCCCTAGCATTGCTTGACAACCGATGCTGGTGTGTTTACGTCCCCGTAACTTAGCGGTTCGGCAAAAGACACCGATAGAATAAGTATTGGGCTTACAAAAACAATAAGTCCCGGGGTCGAGTTGCTCGATTAAAGGCGGTGCTCCAGCATGGCCGCAGTCAAATGACTGAAACAAGTAAAAGAGTAAAGAGAGTAAAGAGAATTACTAAAGTTTATGATCTAAAACAGTTTGTATAAGGCATCCATACTTACAGAACCGTTAGCAAGCCGGAAAAAATGTTTAGCAGCATTTCTTCCGGCTCTTTACATTCTGAGTTCAAAGCCCTCTGAAGTCAACTTTATTTTTCATCCTTTTGGTGTCGATCAGTTAAAGCGACAGTCAAGTACTGAGACCGAAGCCTTTCCGATCACAATAACCGATTGTTAACACGCGTATATGCGATTATACCTACACACCCTACACACACACACACACACATTTATATAGCTTAACATTCACTTGTTTTACTCATTGGACTGCGGCCATGCTGGGGCACTGTCTTGACGGGTTTAGTCGAACAAATTAACACCGGTACTTATTTCTAAGTCTGCTGCATACTCTATCGAAATGTTTTGCCGATCCGCTAAGTTACGAGGAGGTAAAAACACCGGTTTTCAAACAGTGGGAAGGGACAAATACAAAAACATATCTCGAAAGAGAGAGAGAGAGAGAGAGAGAGAGAGAGAGAAGGGGGAGAGAGAGGGAGAGGGGGAAAAGAAGAGATAGCTTCTTAACCAATCATTCCTGCATATATATATATCATATTTATATATATATATATATGTATGTATATATGTATGTATATATGTATGTATGTTTGTACATGCATGTATGTGTGTGGATATGTCGTTCAACTAAAATTCGTCAAGGCAGTACCCCAGCATGGCCGCAGTCTAATGACTGAAACACATCAAAGATAAAGACATCTACACACACGCGAAAGGCTTCTGCACAGTCTCTACCTCCCGAGATATCCTCTTCGCAAGGTATTATTCAAATTAAAGCTGATAGAAAACACTTGCTCAGGGGGCTGCTCCGAGGGATTGAACCAGGAGCCATATGGGTACTAAGGGAATTTTTTGAACCACACTTTTACGCCTACACCCAAGCATATGAAATATATATCCAGGTTGTAAGATCGAACCGAGGACTTACCAATCCACATACGACCACTCGACTCTGCTACTAATTCTCCTTTTCATACGATAGCCTCCCCAAAATAGGACAGCATCGTCATGGTTGGAAAGCCTTTGATCATAGGGCTACTCTGGTAGCGCTGACTTTGGGCTAATAGCAAGCAATCAATCGATCGATCAATGAATCTATGATCAAATAGATACGTCGTCGAATTTAATGGCGACAATGGCGAAGATGCGCAGTTAAGTCACGCCCACCGCTTTTGTCCATAAATGGTTGGAAAAAGCGGGACGGATATGTGCCAAGCTTGAGGCTGATTGGTCAGTTGCTTGTGATAATATTGCTGCTACTACGACAGGTATTTACTACTACCACCGCTACCACCGCTGTCATTGCTACTACCGCCACTGGTGCTTGCGAGAGCTTCTCTGGCTTAGCGAGGAGAAAGCTTTCGCGCGGCTTGTTGTGGCGGACACACGTACATAGAGACGCGGCGGGGAGAGGAAGAGCGTAAAAGGAGAGTAGTTGAGAGAGAGAGAGAGAGGGAGTGAAGAGAGAGAGAGAGAGAGAGAGAGAGAGTGAAAGACAGAATGGATATAGACAAATAGAAAGATGTATGAGACAGAGATAATGAGAGAGAAATAGAGAAAAAGAGAGATGTGTGGGAACAGAGAGAGAGAGAGAGAGAGAGAGTAAGAAGAGAGGAGAAGAGAGATAGTGATACGGAGGAGAGAGAGAGAGAATGTAGAGAGAGAAGGGACAGAAATAGACAGATAGAGAGATGTAGGGAGAGAGAATAAAACAGAGAAATAGTAAAAGAGAGAGAGAGAGAGAGAGAGAGAGAGAATGTAGAGAGAGAGAGAGAGAGATGTACGGGAAAAGAGGAGAGCGAAAATAACACGTGCTCTCTCCCCGGCTCTCTCTCTCTCTCTCTCTCTTTATTCATTTAGCCATTTACTTGTTTCAGACACTGGTCAGCGGCCATTCTGGGGCACTACCTTTTGCAGAGCGTTTAGTTGAGCAAATGGACATCCATTATTTATTGTAAATCCGGTACGGTTTGTGTTGCTCTTTTTTTGCCGAACCGCTAAGTCATGGGGACTTAAAGAAGCCTACATCATCGATTGTTAGATTGGGAAAGGAGACAAACACCAACAATGATGCGTCCACACACACACACACACATACACACACACACACACGGTTTCTTTCGACCAAATTTGTTCTCAAGATATTGTTCGGCCCAGGGTTATAGTAGAAGATATTTGTCGCGCACTGGGCCTGAACCAGAAACCGTGCAGTTACGAAGCAAATTTCACAAGCGCACTTACACACATATATATACAAGCAAACGAGTGTGTGTGTGTGCCTGTGTGTGTGTATGTACAAGTATATGCGTGTACATATGTATACACACATAGAGACATACATACGTTCATGCGTTTAAGTATATATTGTATGTGTGTGTGTGCATACGTATTTTTTTTTTTTTTTTTGTACTTGTTTCAGTCATTTGACTGCGGCCATGCTGGAGCACCGCCTTTAGAGTGGTGAAAGAGTACAGCAGGGATCACCACCTCCTGCCGGAGCCTCGTGGAGCTTTTAGGTGTTTTTTTCGCTCAATAAACACACACAACGCCCGGTCTGGGAATCGAAACCGCGATCCTCCGACCGCAAGTCCGCTGCCCTAACCACTAGGCCATTGCGCCTCCATGTATGTATATATATAATATATATATATATATATATATATATATATATATAATTATACATATATAATATGTGTGTGTGTGTTATGCACGTATATTTATATCATATATATATATATATATATATATATCTGTCAAACTAATATACCTGTTTGTAGTTCACTCGCATGTCTTCGCCTTTTTGTTTCCTGTAAATTTGAACCATTGTGTGTGTGTGTGTGTGGTGTGTGTGTGTGTGTGTATGTGTGTGTGTGTGTGTGTGTGTGTGTGTGTGTGTGTGTGTGTGTGTGTGTGTGTGTGTGTGTGTGTCTGTGTGTGCGTGTGTGTACGCATGATAGAAATCTTTGGTTTCGATTACATGAAACGAAGCCTTTCCGATAACAACGAAGGTGAATTATTCAGATTAAAGAAGGAGAATGAGAACAACAACAACAACAAAGGTAACAAACCCATATTGATGGGAGTGGGGTGGGGTGTTACACCGTTTCACACTTTGATACATTTAAGGGTGGCGAGCACAGGGAACGGAATGGGGGAAACGACGGGTTAATTGCGCTATTTATCCGGGTGGCCTTGAATTGCCAGCCACCCGATTAACCGCGGGATGGATTAATTGTGCAATCTATCTGAGTGGCCTTGAATTGCCAGCCACCCGACTAACTGCGGGATGGATTAATTGTGCAATCTATCTGGGTGGCCTTGAATTGCCAGCCACCCGACTAACTGCGGGATGGATTAATTGTGCAATTTATCTGGGTGGCCTTGAATTGCCAGCCACCCGACTAACTGCGGGATGGATTAATTGTGCAATTTATCTGGGTGGCCTTGAATTGCCAGCCACCCGACTAACTGCGGGATGGATTAATTGTGCAATCTATCTGGGTGGCCTTGAATTGCCAGCCACCCGTCTAACTGCGGGATGGATTAATTGTGCAATCTATCCAGGTGGTCTTGAATAGACAGCTGTCTGATAAACCAACAATGGATTAGTCAACTAGTTGAATAATTAATCAGTTATCTAATCGATTGTTTGATTAATCGTTCGCTCAATCAACCGAACAGTTTGTCCGAGTCGTTTCGTTAGCCTTTGCGGACCCATCAAGGGTGTGTTCTCGTGATTCCAGTTCTGTCACGATGTGTCCAAACTTCGATATAGCGTGACAGGCAAAGGACAGGACACTCGGACGAACCAACTGATTGATGACCGAAGGATTAATCAGGCAATAGATTAGTTGATTGCTTAATTAGTTAGGTAGAAGACTAGTAGAAGAAACAAATGAAACAGAATCGGTGCCTGTGTTTTTATTTGCAAGATGGTCCTCCAAAGATACACTTTTAACAGCCATTGATGAGATGCGAAAGGGGAGGATCGGCAAGAAGAGGTTTTGGCGACTTTAGCTGTCCCTGTATATCTCGCATTCTAAGTTCGAATCACAGCGAGAAGAACATTTTTCTTTCTACCTTTCAAGAGTCATTAATGATGTACACACACACACACACACACACACACACACACACCACACACACACACACACACACACACACACACTCACACACACACACACACACTCACACACACACTCACACACACACACCACAAACATATACACTGTTTTTCTATGAAATTCGTTCTCAAGGTATTGTTTGGCCGGGACTATAGTTGAAGACACGTGCTCTAGGTGCCGTGCAGTGGGTTCGAACTCAAAACCACGGGGTCACGAAGCAAACTTCACAGTCTCACACACACGCTCTCTCTTTCTGTTTCTCTCTCTCTCTTTCTCTCACTTTCTTTCTCTCACACACACACAAGTGTCTGCGTGTGCGTTTGTTTGTCTGCCGCCACCACCTAACTGCCTGTGTTGGCGTGTTTACATCTCCGTAACTTAGCGGTTCACCAAAGGAGCCTGGTCGAATAATAAGTGTCAGGCCTAAACAAACAAAAAGAGTAAGAAGTACTTGGGTCGATCCTTCCTGTCAAAAACTCTTCAAGGTGGTGCCCCAGCATGGCCGCAATCTAATGACTGAAACTAGAAGGAAAGAGAAATGCTAAAAGGTTTAATGAATGTGTGGTGTTCATTCATTTCCCAAGGGTAAATTCTCTGGTGTCAAAGATGCTCTCAAGAGAAAGCTTAACACTTTTGTGCATCATTCTTTCTATTTATCGGCATTTTTAAGTGGCTGAGTTTGGAGGAAGGTCAGTGGCCACCACCTTTGAATGGCTCAACACCTGCAGGGAAGACAGAAGGCTAGTCATCAGGTGAAAGAAGAACTGGACAGAATAAGGCAGACAAAATGGGAATGGGGAAGATGAGTGGGTCGGGGGAGTGGCTGAAGGATGGAGACACGAAACCAGCTGACCTTCAAGGAACTGATGTCATTTGAAAGATGAAGAAGAAGGAGTATAAAAGAATGTAATGAGGCGTTGCTGTGGGGGTCAGGAAGGCTCCCTTCCTGACCCCATCATGTCTTGGATTCAGTCCCATTGCACAGCATCTGGCTCAGATGACTTCTACAATCGCCTCAAACTGACCAAGGCTTTGTCAGTGGATTTGGCACACGGAAACTGAAAGAAGACCTTCGTGTATATGGCTGTGCGGTAAGAAGCTTGCTTCCCAACCACATGATTCCGGGTTCAGTCCCACTGCGTGGAACCTTCGGCAAGTGTCTTCTCCTATAGCTGTGGGCCGACCAAAGCACTGAGAGTGGATTTGGTGGACGGAAACTGAAAGAAGCCCACCGTATGTGTATATGTGTGTCTTTGTTCGTCCCCAACCACCACCATTGCTTAACAACTGATGTTGGTTTGTTTACGTCCCTGTGATTTGGCAGTTAGGTGAAAAGAGCAGAAGGCCTTTAGAATAACTATTGAATTTTTATAAATGATCACTGGGGTCAGTTTGTTTGACTAAACCATTTAAGGCGACAACCCAGCATGGCTGCAATCCAATGATCGAAACAAGTAAAAGATAAAAGTTCCATAGAAACAAAGTGTTTTCATATTATTTCACATCCGTAGTGCAAACGTGGCTGTGTGGTAAGAAGTTTGCTTCCCAACCACATGCTTCCGGGTTCAGTCCCACTGCGTGGTACTGATGCCTTCTACTATAACCTCGGGCCGACCAAGGCCTTGTAGGTAGATTTGGTAGATGGAAACTGAAAGAACGCCGTTATATATATGTGTGTGTGTGTGTGTGTGTGTGTGTGTGTGTGTGTGTGTGGTGTGTGTGTGTGCGTGCGCGCGTGTGTGTGTGTGTGTATTTATGTATTTATGTATGTATATATATACATACACAGGGTGCGGTGAATAAATTGTCGTCTAAATTACGCAAAATAAAAATATCACTCTCTTCGCATTTTAACAGATTTATTTACAAAAATTACATAAAAATATCTTGAAATACTAAAGAGTAAATTTATTCAATAAAATCGCCATTGGCTTCAACCACGGCCTCCAGACGACTTCCAAATCTCCTGCAACTCTTCTGGACGGTCTCCTTGTTTAAGTTGGGGAATGCCGCCATAATCCTTGCTTTTAGTTCATCTTTGGTGTTACAAGGAGTTTTGTTGGTCTCTCGCTCAACTGTACCCTACACAAAATAATCAAGAAGGTTGCAGTCTGGGGAGTTATGTGGCCAAATGTTAAGGGTGATGTGGTCGCAGAAATTGTCTGACTGCCATGACTGGGTTTTTCAGCTTGAGTGCCTCGGTGCAGAGTCCTACTGGTAGACATAGGGTATTCCAGCAGCCACCCTCTTGACTCAGGGTAGCATTACTTTCTCTAGGCACTTGATGTAGGCCTGTGTTGAGTCTGAGACCGTGTGGGAAGATGAATGGAGGCATAACATCGCCATCACTAGTGATGTTGAATCGATATTTGATTTTTATCACTCTCCGTACATGTCCTCAGATTGACACCCAAACATTTTGAAACGTTTGTATTGGGGCTTCCGGCGCGAAAGCCAAGCAGTACAGCATGTCGTTTCCAAATTTCTGGCTGAGTGAATTGCATCATAGTGATGTTATTCTCAGACGGTTCCCGACTGACCCTACTATACTGTGTAGTCGACAAAATAAAAAACAATGCACCTGCGTGAAATTAAAAATATAAAATGGTGACAATTTACCCATCGCACCACGTGTGTGTATGTGTGTGTGTGTTTGTGTCCCCCCCCCGCCACCGCTTGACAACCGGTGTTGGTATGTTTTCGTCCTGCAAACTAGCGGTTCAGCAATAGTTGCCGATAAAGTAAGTACCAGGCTTTAAAGAAAATTAAGTACTAGGGTCAATTCATTCGACTAAATATTCTTCAAGGCCCCGGAATGGCCGCAGTCCAACGACTGGAACAAACTAAAGATGGAAGATTGAAGTTCCATGTCAGTCACTTCTCTTTCTCTCCTTTATACTCTCTTTCTCTTTCCCTTTCTTATTTCTCTTTGTTCTTCGGTTTTTACGAAAACGCAGTAAGTTTAGCGTAGATAATATTCCTCTGGGATGAAACTTGGATTATGAAAGATTATAACCTTTCGCTTCCAGAGCACACAGTAAATCTTCGAGGCTTAGTCCTAGAGCAGGGCTTCTCAACCACTTTTTATCTATGGACTCCTTTGATTACTATTTTATTCTGGTGGAATCCCTCCACCTCACCACCATATCCATTCGATGTTTAAAAGCTTGTTTTATTGAAATGTCTTTAAAAATTCCTATTTTCTGTTTCGCATATTAACTTATGTAGATTGAACAACGCAAAATGTTAGAGAAAGAAACCCACCCGTTTCTTGCAATAAATAACAATGCATACATCTAAAGCAACATTTTTTTTTTTCAGGGACCCTTAAAATACTCTAATGGATCCCCAATTTACTATTTTATTGCATGGACCCCCACAAATTTCATATGGATCCTCAGGGGCCATATGAACCCCGGTTGAGAACCACTGGTCTGGAAGAAAGAAAAATAGTACCTTCGAAGCCCGGAATCATCGCATTCCTTGGCAGAACGAGACAACGGGGGAACCTGTCTCGGTTGATTGCACAACTTAATAACATTACCCAAGTCGCGTGTGCGAGTAGCTACAGACACTACCGAAATATATTCTGATCGAAATATGCGAAACGGGGGATCTTTTCACAAGTCATCTGACGGGACACATCTGCACTGATGATGCACCGCAACTACTTGTACATCATTTCACTCTCGAGGCACCGCTGCACAATGGGTCGAAATGATCGTAGTGGATAATAATCTCGTGAATTCTGATTTCTTTCTCTCGGATGTTATAGTATGTACGCACGTGATGGAATTCATGATCTAAATTTAATGGCAATAAATCCATCACTTGTGATGACATTACGTCGTCGAATACACTGTAAGGGCTTCAAACGACATACGACAAGGTCTATGCCCAGTTTGGATATGCAGATTTAAAATTATGACTCATAATCTCACGATCAGGGGCCCGACCACTGAGCTATGCACCTTCACGTGTGTGTGTGTGAAGGCGCATGGTGCAGTGGTTAGAGCGTCGGGCTCACAATCATGAGGTAATGAGTTCGAATCCCAGACCGGGCTGCGTGTTGTGTTCTTGAGCAAAACACTTTATTTCGCGTTGCTCCAGTTCACTCAGCTGTGAAAATGAGTTGCGACGTCACAGGTGCCAAGCTGTGTCGGCCCCTTTGCCTTCCCCTTGCTTAACATCGGTGGCGTGGAGAGGGGAGGCATGGCCGACTGGTGGTCTTCCATAAACAACATTGCCTGGGCTTGTCCCTTCGAGAAGAACTTTCTAGATGCAATCCCATGGTCATTCATGACCGAAGGGGGTCTTTACTCTTTTTATATTCACACACAGCACACATACATAATCTCATAATGCGGTAAGATGCTTTACCCTGATAAACACACACACACACACACACATATATATAATACATACTATATATTATATATATATATATATATATATATATATATATATACATAGATATAGATATATATATATATATATCTATATATATACATATATATATATATATATATATATATTATATATATACCATATATATATATATATATATTATATATATATATATCTATATATATATACATATATACATATATACATACATACCACACAAA